>NC_089504.1:12876618-13176618 GCF_036850995.1 Saccopteryx leptura | reverse complement strand
GTTTTAGTTTCATATAGTCCCATTTGTTTATTCTGTCCTTTATTTCTCTTGCCCATGGAGATAAATCAACAAATATGTATATTGCTGCGAGAGATGTCAGAGAGCTTACTGTCTATGTTTTCTTCAAAGATGCTTATGGTTTCATGACTTACATTTAAGTATTTTATCCATTTTGAGTTTATTTTTGTGAGTGGTATAAGTTGGTGGTCTAGTTTCATTTTTTTGCAGGTAGCTGTCCAATTTTCCAAACACCATTTCTAAAAAAGACTGTCTTTACTCCATTGTATGTTTGTTGTGGACCGTAATGGCAAAAAGCCTTTATGGATTCGAGGCTTAGCAAAAGGCTGAGTTCTCCTCCCTTCACCTCCATATTGGCTATGAAGCTGAGTATTTGCACCCACTTCATTTGCTTCCTTAACTTGGTGGAAGCAATTTACATGCTCTTCCTCTTACTCTTTGTTTGTTCAGATATTGGTTGGTTTCACTTATGCATGGTGGGAGGATTCCTGTTTTTGCCTTGGGAGAGTTCCTGCTTTAGCCTCAGATGTGTAACTTTGTAACAAGGACTTCCTTGATTTGCATATGGCTAAATAATAAAGCAAACTGCGGCTATTGGGCACTCGGATATTGCCATCAGCATTTGAAGGGTCCTCCCGGTCCCATCTTTTTTTCTTAATAAGTATGTTTCCTTAATTCTGCACCGTTATTAGGAGCTGCGCTGGTCTGCAGCATATGCTCTTACCTCCTTTGTCAAATTTCAATTGTCCTTAAAGGTGTGGGCTTATTTCTGAGTTCTGTGTTTTGTTCCATTGATCTATATGCCTATTCTTATGCCAGTACCAGGCTGTTTTGAGTACAATGGCCTTGTAGTATAACTTGATATCAGGAAGTATGATATTACCCACTTTATTCTTATTTAAGATTGCTGAGGCTATTGGTCTTCTTTTTTGGTTCCATATAAATTTTTGGAATATTTGTTCTATATCTTTGAAGTTTGTCAAAATTTAATGAGAATTGCAATGATTTTATAAATTGCTTTGGGTAATATAGACACTTTAATGATGTTTATTATCCCTGTTTATAAACATGGTATATGCTTCCACTTGTTTGTATCTTCCTTGATTTCTTTTATCAATGTTTTATAATTTTCTGACTACCAGTCTTTAACCTCCTTGGTTAAATTTACTTGTAGGTACTTTATTATTATTTTTTTTTTGCTATAGTGAAGGGGATTGTTTTCTTAATTACTCTTTCAGGCCATTTATTGTTGGTGTATAAAAATGCCTCTGATTTTTGAATATTAATTTTATATCCTGCCACTTTACTGAATTCATTTATCAAGTCCAGTAGTTTTTTGCCTGAGACTTTAGGGTTTTCTATGTACAGTATGATATCATCAGCAAATAATGATAGTTTTACTTCTTCTTTTCCAATTTGGATGCCTTTTATGTCTTCTTTTTGTCTGATTGCTGTGGCTAGGACTTCCAGAACTATGTTGAATAAGAGTGGTGAAAGGGGGCACCCTTGCCTTGTTCCTGATTTTAAGGGAACTGCTTTTAATTTTTGCTCATTGAGTATGATGTTGGCTGTGGGTTTGTCATAGATGGCCTTCATTATGTTGTGGTATGTCCCCTGTATTCCCACTTTGCTGAGCATTTTAATCATAAATGGGTGCTAGATTTTATCAAATGCTTTTTCTGCATCTATTGTTATTATCATGTGATTTTATCCTTCCTTTTGTTTATGTGATATTTCACATTGATTAATTTGCAAATATTGTACCAGTTTTGCCTCCCCTGAATAAATCTCACTTGATCATGATGAATGAATTTTTTCATGTATTGCTGGATCCAGTTTGCTAATGTTTTGTTGAGAATTTTAGCATGTAAATTCATCAGGGATATTGGCCTATAGTTTTCTTTCTTTGTATTGTCTTTGCCTGGTTTTAGAATCATGATTTTGCTTGCCCGATAAAAGGAGCTTGGAAGTTTTCCCTTCTTTTGAATTTTTTGACATAGCTTGAGAAGGATAGGAGTTCTTCTTTGAGTATTTGGTAGAATTTGCCTCTGAAGCCATCTGGCCCAGGACTTTTGTTTGCTGGGAGTTTTTTGATAACTGTTTCTATCTCATTTGTTGTAATAGGCCTGTTTAGGTTTTCTGTTTCTTCCAGATTGATTTTTGAAAGATTATATGTTTCAAGGAATTTGTTCATTTCACATAGGTCGTCTAATTTTTTGGCCTTCATTTCTTCATAGTATTTTCCTACAATCCTTTGTATTTCTGCTGTGTCAGTTGTTTCTTCTCCACTCTTGTTTCTAATTTTATTTATTTGAGTCCTTTCTCTTTTTTTCTTGGTGAGTCTGGTTAAAGGTTCATCAATCTTGTTTACCTTTTCAAAGATCCAGCTCTTGGTTTCATTGATCTTTTGTATTTTTTTTTTTAGCCTCTATGTCATTTATTTCAGCTCTGGTCTTTATTATTTCCTTCCTTCTACTACCCGTGGGCATTACTTGCTGTTCATATTCTAGTCTTTTTAGATGCAGGGTTAAATTGTTTACTTGAGCTTTTTCTAGCTTCTAATGGTATACATGTAATGCAATGAACTTCCCTCTCAGGACTGCTTTTGCTGTGTCTCATAAATTTTGAGTTGTATGTTACATTTGTTTCAAGTAAATTTTTGATTTCTTCCTTGATCTCATTGTTAACCCATTCTTTATTTAATAACATGTCATTTGTTTTCCAAGTGTTTTTCTATTGTAGTTGATTTCTAGTTTCATGCCATTGTGATCTGAGAAGATGCTTGATATGATTTCAATCTTCTTAAATTTATTGAGACCCGTTTTGTGTCCTAACATGTGTCAATCCTAGAGAATGTACCATGAACACTTGAAAAGAATGTATATTCTGCTGCTTTATGGTGAAAGGTTCTGAAGATATCTATTAAATCCAGTTGATCTATTGTGTCTTTTAAGTTTGATGCTTCTTTGTTAATTTCTTTCTTGAAGATCTCTCCAGTGTTGTTAGTGGGGTTCTGAAATCCTCTACTATTATAGTATTGCTGTTGATCTCACCCTTTATGTCCATTAAAATCATCTGCTTTAAATATTTAGGTGCTCCTATATTAGGTGCATAGATATTTATAATGGTTATATCCTCTTGTTGGATTGCTCATTTTATCATTATGTAGTGATCTTCTTTATCCCTTACTAAGCCTTTGTTTTAAAGTCTATTTTGTCAGATATAAGTATTGCTACCCCAGCTTTTTTCATTTTTATTTGCATGAAATAATTTTTTCTATCCCTTTACTTTCAGTCTATGTGTATCTTTTCTTTTGAGGTAGGTCTCTTGCAAACAGCATATGTATGGGTCCTGTTTTCTTATCCATGCAGCTAGCCTATTTCTTTTGATAGGAGCATTTAATACATTTATATTTAAGGTTATTATGATAGGTAGTTGTTTATTGCCATTTTATTCTTTAAATCTACATTTCTCTTTTACTAGATTTCCCCCCCTTTTTTCAGATTACATCAGGCCCCTTAACATTTATTGTAGCATATTTTTGGTTTAATGAATTCCTTGAGTTTTTTTTTTTTTTTTTTTTGGTCTGGAAGCTTTTCATTTCCCTTTAATTTAAAAGTATAACCTTACTGGATAAAGAAGTCTTTGTTGTAGGCTATTGCTCTGCATTTCTTTGAATATTTCTTGCCATTCCCTTCTGGCCTCAAGTGTTTCCATTGAGAAGTTGGATGTCATCATTATGGGGGCGTTTTTTTAGGTGATTGACTGCTTTTCTCTTGCAGCTTTTAGTATTCTTTCTTTATCTGTTAGCTTTGGTATTTTAATTATAATGTGTTTTGGTGTAGGTCTCTTTGGGTTCCCTTTTAATGGAATTTTCTGTGCTTCTTGAACTTGTGTGACTTTTTCCTGCATTAATTTAGGGAAGTTTTCAGCTATGATTTCTTCAACAGAATTCTCTATCCCTGTTCTTTTCTTCTTTTTCAGGAATTCCTATGATGTGAGTGTTGTTTCTCTTCATGTTGTCACAGAGTTCTTAGAGTTTTCTCAGACTTCTTTTTTTTTAAAAAAATTTTTTTTTACTTATTTATTTTTTTAGAGAGAAGTGGGGGAGAGAGAGAGAGAGAGAGAGAGGAGAGAGAGAGAGAGAGAAGTGGGGAGGAGCTGGAAGCATCAACTCCCATATGTGCCTTGACCAGGCAAGCCCAGGGTTACGACCCAGAGACCTCAGCGTTTCCAGGTCGACACTTTATCCACTGCACCACCACAGGTCGGGCATTCTCAGACTTCTTGAACCTCTTTTCTTTTGCTGCTCTGCTTTCATGCTTTCATTTATCTTGTCTTCTAAACCACTGGTTTGATCCTCTGCTTCATCCATCCTGCTTTTAATTCCTTCAAGTGTGGTCTTCAGTTCTGATATTGATTTCAATGTCCTTTTTGATGCTTGTTATCTCTTTATTTAGGTGTCATTATTTCCATCCATTGTTGCTCTAAGATATCTTTGAGCATCCTAACCATCATTATTTTAAACTCTGAATCTCATAATTTTGTTATTTCCATCTCATTCAGTTTTGTTTTATTGGAATTCTCTTGTTGATTCATTTGGATTGCATTTGTTTGTCTTCCCATTTTGTCTGTGTATAGACTCCTCCTTTGTGTGTGTTGTTTGTATAGCTAGCTGAGCCTACGGTTGGTATTGTCTGCCTCCAATTTTCAGTTGTGTTGTTTCTAGGTCTACTTGGGTTGGAATGAGTTGTTGTTTGTAATAATCTGCTGTGGGCTACTTATCTGCTATAACTGTTCTTTTTGCTATTTTTTGTCGGCGTTTTCTATGTCTTAGCTGGGTCAGGTGTGAGGAGCCCTTTCTTAAGTTATCACTCTAACAAGGGTTGTTAGGTCCTGAACTGATGGTCTCCTTTACTGGCCACTAGATGTGCGTACACTGAATCTCCCTGGCTGGAGCCTGGCGCAAATCAGTGTGGGTCACTTCTTATGACTGGCTCTTATCAACCTTTTTGGACCTACAGGCAATCCAGATCTTGTAGCTGCCTCTGCTGGGCCCAGGTGCCATTGTAAATATCACATGCACTCCTAGTCTAGGTTTTATCTACTCTTGGCCTTGGAGAAGTTTCTTTAAAAGTTCAAGTTTCCCTGAGATCTGCTTTCTGCTGCCTCATAATGCTGGCTACTTGTTGGGCTCAGTACTGTAATTCAGTGATTAGATATGGTATTGGATGTGGCTTGCCACTAAGCCTCAGGTGTAATTATATCCAGAATTATTATTTATTTTATTTTGTTTTTTTTTTCTTTTTTTTTTCAGTACTCAGAAGGGTTTGGTCACAGGGGTCCAGAGAATGTGACCTCTGTGTTCTTGATGTGTGGTCAATCCATAGGCCCTTTGCCACCACAACTGCCCCTCAGGCCTTTGGGCTGCAGCACTGCAAGTGCCAGCCTGCCTCCACAGCTGCCGTGGCTTCTGCTGATCCATGTGGGCTTGCGTATGCCCACTCGGACAGCCACCATAGTCACCCCAGCCTCTGTCGCTGCGGGGTCTTGTGAGCATGTGCTCTGGCTGCAGTCACGATCTCCGCAGCTTCTGCCTCTGCAGGCCGGCTTGTGCGTGCCTGCTTGTACCATCGCCCTGGCTTCCGCTTTCACCAAAGGTGGGCCCTTGCCACGGGTGGTTCTGTGTGTAAGCTCAGACCTCTGCAGTGGCTGTCATGGACTTCGCCTCCACGGGTGAGCCAGCACACCTGCTCAGATTGCCTCTGTGGTCGCTCTGGCCTACGCTGCCTCCAATCGTGGGCCAGCACTGCGGAAGGGTTTTGTGCGAGCTTAGACCTTTGCAGCTTCTCCCGCAGCCTCCTCATCTGTGGTCAGGACTGAGCAAGCCTGCTCAAACTGACTCTGAGATCTGGGCCTCTGCCGCCACTGAGGGCTGGCTCACACTGTGAGCAAGCTTCCAAGCAAGCTCAGACCTCTGCAGGGGCCACTGTGTCTTCCTCATCCATGGGTGGGCCAGCACGTGCTCTGTCAGACTGCCCCATACCCCACAGTCATGCTTCTCCACCACTGGCCTGCCTGCCCTTGGGGAGCACTCAGCATCGTGGGGGGGGGGCAACGTAGTTCAGACCTCAGTACTCACTACCTGTGTTTTTAACATGTTGCATGTCTCTAAGCGCCTCTTCTTTCTGACTGGAGCAGGATAGCCTCCATGGGTGGGGTAATTTCTTCCCTTTGCTGGTGTTGCTGTTCTCAGGAAAAATGTTTACTTTAGATTTGGGGAGTGACTCAGCACAGGGGTTAAGGTGACTGTCCCTGAAAGTGTCTCCCCCACTGCCTCCAAGACCACTCTCTCCCCTGGCTACTCTATTCCTCCCAGCTCTCTCTGCTTCTGCACCCCCGGGCAGGTGGCTGTGAGCGAGGCTCTTGGTGTGGTCCTTTTAAGACAAAGGACTCTGAGAGTTCTGTCTCCTTCTCTCAAACAGTATCTAGGCTCTTTGCTCAGCCAAATATAGTTTGTACGCTTCTTCCAGGCTTCTGGGCTCTTGGCTGAGACTCTGGTTCTGGCACTTAGGACCCACAACTCTCCAGGCAATCTTCTCTGCCAGGAGAGTCCCCCCGGGCAGCCACTCGCTCTCTGTAGTGGGGCAGCCCTTTCCACGTCTCCGCCTTTCCTACCAGTCTCAGTGTGGCTTCTTAGGTGATCCTTGGCTATAGAATCCTTTAGTTTAGTCCAAAGTTGGTCTTTAAAAATGATTGCTCTCAAAATTAAGTTGTAATCCACTTTGGTTCTGGGATGTGAGAGTTGGTATGTCTGCCTACTCCATGGCCATCTTGTCTTTCTCTCTGTCTGAAAATTTTTTTGAACTGATTCTTTTACACTGGTTTTTGTTGGCTTCAAGGTGATTGTGTGCACATCCTCCTAACTCACATTCTTTGACATCACTTTGGTAGCCTGCGATCAGCCGTGTAAAGGATCAATACACTGTAAACGTTGGCATGTGCTACAAAGCAGAGTTTTTTTTAAAAAAAGAGAGTCTGTGTTTTGTTTTTATTTTATTTTACCAATTTATAATTTACCATAATTTTATATTGCTAATTGATATTTTTGCTTGTTCATTATCTTGTCTAAGATATATGCAAAATTTTATGTAACCTTTTCAGAATTATAATTATGATTTTGTCTTTCTTCTGACATATGCTTTTATTTAAGAATTTTTCAATAGACTGTTATTGAGGATACAAAGATTTGGCATAATGTGTTCCTGGTGAAGTTTCTTTTTTCTTTCTTTTTTTCCTTTTTTTCTTCTTTCTTTTATTCTTTCATTCTTTCTTCTTCCTTCCTTCCTTCATTTTATTGTTTCTTTTTATTTACATTTAATTTTTTTTATTGTGGCAAAATATACATGACATACAACTTATATTTTGCCCATCTTTATGTGTGCAGATCAAAGGCATTAAGCACATTCACTGTGTCATGTGGCTTGATGCATCTGATAGCTCTATCACTAAGCACTTATTTATTTAGGATCGTTATTATTCTTTTTTTAATTAAATTTATTGGACTGACATTGGTTAATAAAATGTTCTAGGTTTCAGGTATACACATTTATAATACATCATCTATATATTGTGTCATGTGATCTCCACACAAATGCAAGTTTACTTCCATCACCATTCATCCCTCTTAGCCTGTTCCTACTGCTCCACAACCCCTTCCCTCTGATAATCATCATACTTTTTTCTTTGTATGAGAGGCTTTAAAATTTTTTTTCTTAATGATTTCATTTTTTCTCTTAGAACTCCAACTCCCCTCTCCTCAACCCAGCTCAGTGTGTGTTTTGAATCTATGTGTGTGTTTCTATTTTGTTCATTGTGTTCATTAGATTCCACTCATATGTAAAGCCCTGTGGCCCTGGTCTTTCTCTGACTGGCTTATTTCACTGACCGTAATACCCTTCTGGTCCAGCCATGCTGTCGCAAAGGGCAAGATTTCCTTATTTTCATGGCCAAGTAGTATTCCACTGTATAAATGTACCACAGTTCCCCCCTTTTGTATTCAATAAATTGGGGTGACACTGGTTAACAAAAATATACAGGATTCAGGTGCGAAATTCCACAATACATCACCTGTACACATTCATCATTCTGATTCAAGTCTCCTTTCCTCACCATTTATTTTTTCTATACTGGCCTCCACATCCTCACACCATTCTGCCCTATAATCACCACACTGTTCGCCCTGTGTCTCAGTTTTTTCTCTATTTTTCCTTTCGTTTCTGTTTTTGCCCCTGTGGACATTTTATTTTATTTTAATTTATTGTGTTAACATGGATTCAAGTGTCCCACTGAATATAACACTTTTACTCTCACCCTCTTGCTCCTCTCCCCTTAACTCTCACCTTTTTTTCCTCTGGGATTTGCTATCTGGTTATCTGTATCTATGTGTTTTGCATTATATATATAATGTCACTAATCACTATATTTTTCTCTAATCCTATCCCATTAGCTCGCTTCCCTCTGACAGCTGTCTTTCTGCTCCCTGGGACCCCTCCTCTGCCTCTGTTCCATTGTACAGTTTACTTTGTTCATTAGATTCCACATATAAGTGATATATATATTTTTGTTTTTTTTATTTTATTTATTTTATTTTATTTTTTTATTAAATTTAATGCAGTGACATTGATAAATCAGGGTACATATGTTGAGAGAAAACATCTCTATATTATTTTGACATTTGATTGTGCTGTATACCACTCCCCCAAAGTTAAATTGTCTTCTGTCACCTTCTATCTGGTTTTCTTTGTGCCCCTCCCCTCCCCCAACCCCTCTCTCCTTCTTCACCCCATCCTCCCTCCCCCCACCCCCCACCCCTGTTGCCATCACAATCTTGTTCATGTCTCTGAGTCTCATTTTTATGTCCCTTCTATGTATGGCTTCGTATAGTTCTTAGTTTTTTTTTCTGATTTACTTATTTCACTCCGTATAATGTTATCAAGGTCCAACCATGTTATTGTAAATGATCCGATGTCATCATTTCTTATGGCTGAGTAGTATTCCATAGTACATATGTACCAAAGCTTTTTAATCCACTCGTCCTCTGATGGACACTTGGGCTGTTTCCAGATCTTCGCTATTGTGAACAATGCTGCCACAAACATGGGGGTGCATTTCTCCTTTTGGAGCCGTTCTATGGTGTCCTTGGGGTATATTCCTAAAAGTGGGATAGCTGGGTCAAAAGGCAGTTCGATTTTCAGTTTTTTGAGGAATCTCCATACTGTTTTCCACAGTGGCTGCACCAGTCTGCATTCCCACCAGCAGTGCAGGAGGGTTCCCTTTTCTCCACATCCTCGCCAGCATATAAGTGATATTATATGATATTTGTCTTTCTCTGTCTGGCTTATTTCACTTAACATAATAATATCCAGGCCCATTCATGCCATCGTAAAAATTAAGATTTGTTTTTGATGGCTGCGTAGTTTTCTATTTTGTATACATAACACAGTTTTTTAATCTACTCATCCACTGATGGACACTGGACTATATCTAGATATTGGATATTGTAAAAAATGCTGTAATGAGCATAGGAGTGCGTGTATTCTTTTGAAGTAGCATTGCAAGTTTCTTTGGATATGTTCCACAAGGTAGGTTTGTTAGGTACAAAGGCAGTTCCGTTTTTAATTTTTACAGGAAATCCATACAGTTCCACAATGGATGCACCTGTCTATAGTCTCACCAAGAAGGCACAAGCATCCCCTATTCTCCACACCTGCACCAGTGCTTGTTTTTTGTTGATTTATTTGTGTTAGCCATTCTGGTAGGTGTGAGGTAATATCTCATTTTGATATCACTTAGTATCTCTTTGATGATGAGTAATGTTGAGCATTTTTTCCACATATCTATTGGCCATCTGTATGTCCTCTTTCAAGAAGTGTTTATTTAAATCCTGTGCCCAATTGTAAATTGGATTATTTAACTTCCTGGTATTGATTTTTACAAGTTCTCTATAAATTTTCTATATTAAAATGCAGCTTTCTTGTGGTTGGTGTTTACATAGTATTTTTCTTTTCTATCCCTTTAAACTTTTCTATGTCCTTATATCTATGAGTTGTACAATGTTACCAGTGTAAAGTTGAGTTTTGTTCTTTTTATGTTTAGCAACAATTATTGAATATCCAGAAAATTTTATCTGTTGATATTTAATGTAATTGTAATATATTTGAATATGTACTTTCCATATTACAATGTTTTTTATTTGATACTTATATTTCATATTTGTTCTCTTGTCTTTTTTATTAATTAAATATATATTTTATTATTCTATACTTCTTTATTAATTTATTAATCACATATTATCATCATTATTTAATAAATGTTTTGTATTCTCTATGCAAAGATTACTTCTTTTTCTTCTTAATTTTTAAATTGTACTTTAATATAGTATACCTGAAATTTATCATCTTCGCTAAGAGGCACAGTATTTAGTGGCATTTAGGACACTCATCACCTATATCTCATCCTAGGATTGGTAAGAGAACTCCACAGACCATCAATAAAATTGCATGTATTGCAACTGTGAATGAAATACGAATAATGATATCTATGAATCAATATGGAGAAATAGCAGAGTATAATTTTCCATGAAAGAATGCAATGCTTAAGAGAGCATATAGCATGCTGCCTTTTATGTAAAAATAAAACATACATTTGTCTTCCCATTTGAACAGATGGTAACACAGAAAGAATAAGTCAGAAATTAATGAGTTTGTTAACTTTCAGGAGGTGAAGCAGAAAGATACAGAGATGATTGTAATTATTTTATAGTTTTGACTATGTTGTCTTTTGCCCCTAAATAAAATAAATAAAAGAGGTGGTGAATAAAGCAAAATAGAATAAAACAACGCAAATGAACTTATTTATATTTCTAATTACTACCATTAGACTAATGGTGAAAATAAAATAAGTAACAAGTAATTCTTGTACCCAAAATCATGTCCATATATTCTCACAATTAGTAAAAAAAATTTAGAATGAAGGTTTAAGCTGTAGTTAGTGTGTCATTAACTATGGTTTGAGTTCGAGATTCTGAAACAACTCGGCATGTGTCCAAAGATTCAGCAAATAAGTAACCCTGAGGGAGAGGGAGTGAGTCCTCACTCTTGGGGAAGGTGCTGTGCACATGGAGAAGGAGGGGCTGGAAAGAACTCTGTGTTGTCAAACTAGAACTGGAGATATCAATTTGAATTCATGGGTTTTAAAATGTATAAGTAGATAGAAATTTATATATTCTGTGTCGACATCTATACTGTTCTCACACTCATTCTTTCTGTCCCACTCTTGACACACCTCTATGGGACAACATTCCTTTAGTTTCTTACTTTGTAGTTTTTACATCTTGTGTTTCATATATATAAATATATATGTATATATATATATAATATATATATTCCCATTGACTTTTTTGAGATTATTTAGAATCCTTGTAAACAATGAATGCACCTAAAGCTTCACCTAAATTAGTAACAATGGTAATGGATTATAACTCAGAAAATAAGAATCCACGAGGCCACATTGATATGGCTAAATAAATAAATATGAATAGGGAACAAGTGTAAATTCCATCTAGTAGGAGATGGAACAACTAGTGAACACAGAACAATTAACAAAAGGAGAAGAATCACCATTTGGTCACCATATTTTGAATAATTTTGTCATATAAGAATCAATAATTTGGTGGGGGAGGGAGAAGAGAGTAATTAAAAGATAAATAGTAATCGAAGGAGACTTAACTCTGGGTGTTAAACACATAATGCAATCCAGATGATGTATTATAGAACTATAATTTTATTCATCAAAGTTACCCTGGCTGTGATGGGTAGGCTCAGTGGTAGACTGTTGACCTGGTGTGTGGATGTCTCATGTTTTATTTCCGGTCAAGGCACAAAGTTAGGAGTGACCATCTGCCTCTCTTCCCATCTACCAATATGTATTCTCCTCTACAGCCACGGTTGAATTGGTTGGAACATGTTGTCCTGAGTTGCTGAATATGGCTCCAAGAAGCCTCCATTCAAATGCTAAAAATAGCTCAGTACTTGAGCACTGGCCTCAGATAAAGTTGCTGGGTAGATTCCTGTTGGGCACATGCAGAAGTCTATCTTTCTTTCTCCTATCCTCTCACTATAAAAAAATCAATGTCACCTCAATAAATTGCATAGAAAATAAAATGAAATAAAAATAGAGCTCACATAGAAAAGTGTTTTACAACATCTCTATTAAAATGTTTACTAGAGTCCAAGATGGTGACAGAGTAGGCGGATGTTCCAACAGCCACCTCCCAGGACCAAATTGGATTACAACTTAATTTAAAAACAGTCATCTTGAAAAACCAACTGTGGACTAAAGGAAGAGGAGTACAAAACAAGGATCACAGAATAAGCCACGTAAAGACTTAGGAAGAGCGGAGACACAGAAAGCGCTGTCCACTCCCAGAAGTAAACGGTGACTGAGAGTCTGAACAGACTCTCACTGTGGGGAAGTTCTCCCTCACAGGTGTGGATGCTCAGTCCCAAGATCAGAGCCCAATCCTAGAGCCCCAGAGTCTAGATTAGGTGCCTACAGAGCATTTGGGGTGAAGAGAGCCAGGTTTCTGTGTGTGAGAAAGAGACTGAGCTTTCTGAGATGCAGGCTCTGTATTAAAGGGCCTGTACAGAAAATCTCATTCAGAGCCCCTTACCTGGGGCTCCAGTTGAGGTAGAGCTGAGAGGACTGGGGGTACATTAGGATAGACCACATGTTAGAACCCAAAACAAGTCTCAATAAATTTAAAAAGGTTGAAATAATATTAAGCATGTTCTCTGATCACAATGGCATGAAACTAGAAATCAACTACAATAAAGAAACTGAAACACATTCAAACACTTGGTGGCTAAATAGCATGTTATTAAATAATGAATGGGTTAACAATGAGATAAAAAATCAAAAGTTTTCTTGAAATAAATAAAAATAAACATACAACAACTCAATATTTATGGGACACAGCAAAAGCAGTCCTGAGAATGAACTTCATAGCATGACAGACATACTGTAAGAAGCAAGAAAAAGCTCAAACAACTTAACCTTGCATCTAGAAGAACTAGATAAAGAACAATAAAAAAACACAGAGAAAGCAGTAGGAAAGAAATAATAAAGATCCGAGTGGCAATAAGTGATATAGAGCTAATAAAAACAGTACAAAAGATCAATGAAACTAAGAGCTGGTTCTTTGAAAAGTTAAACAAGATTGAAAAAGCTTTAACTAGACTCATCAAGAAAAATAGAGAGAGGAGTCAAATAAATTTAGAAGTGAAAAGAAGTAACAACTGACATCATAAAAATACAAAGGATTGTAAGAAAATACTATGAAGATCTATATGTCAAAATATTGGACAACCTAGGTGAAATGAATAAATTTCATTCACATACAATTTCCCAAGGCTCAATCTGGAAGAATCAGAAAACCTAAACAGACCAATTACAACAAATGAATTTGAAACAGTTATCAAAAGTCTCCCAACAAACAAAAGTCTGGGACCAGATAGCTTCACAGGTGAATTTTACCAAATATTCAAAGAAGCACAAACACCTATCCTTCTCAAGCTATTTCAAAAAATTCAAGAGGAGGGAAGACTTCCAACTCCTTTTAAGAGGCAAGCATTATCAGATAAAGACACTACAAAGAAAGAAAACTATAGACCGATATCCCTGATGATCATTTTAGCAAACTGAATCCATCAATACATTAAAAAAGTAATACATCATGATCAAGTGGGATTTATTCTGGGAAGGCAAAGCTGGTACAATATTCACAAATCAATCGATGTGATTCATCACTTAAACAAAAGAAAGGATAGAAATCACATGCTTATATCAATAGATGCAGGAAAAGCATTTGATAAAATCCAGCACCAATCTATGATCAAAACTCTCAGCGAAGTAAGAATACAGGGTACATACCTTAACATAATAAAGGCCATCTATGACAAACCCACAGCGAACATCATATTCAATGGAACAAAAATGAAAAGCAATCCCCTTGAGATCATTAAAAAAGCAGGTGTGCCCATTTTCACCACTGTTATTCAACACAATTCTGTAAGTCCTAGCCACAGCAATCAGACAAGAAGAAGACATAAAAAGCATCCAAATTGGAAAAGAAGAAGTAAAACTATCATTATTTGTTGAAGGTATGATACTGTACATTGAAAACCCTAGAGTCTCAGTCAAAAAACTACTAAAACTGATAAATGAATTCGGCAAGGCGGCAGCATATAAAATTAATACTCAGAAATCAGTGACATTTTTATACACCAACTAAAAATGTCTAAAAGACAAATTAACAAAACAATCTCATTCACTATTGCAACAACAACAAAAATAAAGTACCTAGAAGTAAACTTAACTAAAGAGGTAAAAGACATGTACTCAGAAAATTATAAGACATTGAAAAAAGAAATTAAGGAAGCATATACCGTGTTCATGGATAGGAATAATAAACATCATTAAAATGTCTATATTACCCAAAGCAATTTATAGATTCAATGCAATTCCTTTAAAATACCAACGGCAGAATTCAAAGATATAGAACAAATATTCCAAAAATTTATATGGAACCAAAATAGAACACGAGTAGCCTCAGCAATCTTGAAAATAAAGAATAAAGGGGGAGGTACCACACTTCCTGATATCAAGTTATACTACATGGCCATAGTAATCAAAACAGCTTGGTACTGGCATAAGAACAAGCATACAAATCAATGGAACAGAACAGACAATCCAGAAATAAACCCATGCCTTTATGGTTAATTGATCCTTGACAAAGGAGGTAAATACATACAGCGGAGTCAAGACAGTTTCTTTAATAAATGGTGTTCAGAAAATTGGAGAGGTACATGCAAAGAAAATGAACTAGACCACCAACTTACACCATTTACCAAAATAAATTCAAAATGGATAAAATACTTAAATATAAGTCATGAAACTATAATCATCTTTGAAGAAAACAGGCAGTAAACTCTCGATGTAGCAATATTTTCACTGATTTATCTCCACAGGCAAGTGAAATAAAGAAGAAAATAAAGCAATGGACCTACATAAAACTAAAAAGCTTTTTAAAAAATATTTATTTATTTATTTATTCATTTTAGAGAGGTGAGAGAGAGAGAAAGAGAGAGAAAGAGAAGTGGGGGAGGAGCAGTAAGCATCATCTCTCATATATGCCTTGAACAGGCAAGCCCAGGGTTTCAAACCAGCAACCTCAGCATTCCAGGTCAATGCTTTATCCACTGTGCCACCACAGGTCAGGGTAAACTAAAAAGCTTTTGCACAGCAAAAGACATCTGAACAAAATTAAAAGACAACCCACAAAATGGGAGAATCTATTTGTCAATACATCTGATAAGGGTTAATAACCAATATTTATACAGAAATTCTAATATTCAACACCAGGAAGGTAAACAATCCAAGTAAAAATGGGCAAATAGACACTTCTCCAAAGAGGACATATAGATGGCCAATAGGCATATAAAAAAATGTTTAACATCATTAATCATTGGAGAAATGCAAATTAAAACCACAATGAGATACCCCCTCACACCTGTCAGAATGGTGCTCATTAACAAATCAACACAGAGTAAGTAAGGCGAGGGTGTGGAGAAAGGGAACCCTCCTGCACTACTGGTGGAAATGCGGACATCACTTTGGAAAACAGTATGGAGTTTCCTCAAAAAATTAAAAATGGAACTGCCTTTTGACTCAGCTGTTCCCCCTTTAGGAATATATCCTAAGAATATCAAATCACTGATTCAAAAGGAGTTTAAAGACTTGTACTTGGAAAATTATAAAAAATTTATAAAAGAAATCAAGGAAGATACAAACAAATGGAAACATTAACTGTGCTCATGGGTAGGAAGAATAAGCATCATTAAAATGTCTATATTACGAAAAGCAATTTATAAATTCAATGCAGTACCAGTTAAAATACCAATGACATACTTCAAAGTTATAGAAAAAATATTCCAAAAATTTATACAGAACCAAAAAAGAACATGAATAGCCTCAGCAATCTTGAAAAGGAAGAATAAAGTGGGTGGTATCACACTTCCTGATATCAAGTTGTACTACAAGTCCATTGTACTCAAAACAGCCTGGTACAGGCATATAGATCAATGGAACAGAACAGAGAACCCAGAAATAAACCCACACATTTATGGACAACTGATATTTGACAAAGGAGGTAAGAGCATACAGTGGAGTAAAGACAGTCTCTTTAACAAATGATGTTGGGAAAACTGGAAAGCTACCTGCAAAAAAATGAAACTAGATCACCAACTTACACCATTCACATAAATAAACTTAAATGGATAAAAGACTTAAATGTAAGCCATGAAACCATAAGCATCTTAGAAGAAAACATAGGCAGTAAGCTCTCCGACATCTCTCACAGCAATATATTCAATATTTGCTGATTTATCTCCACAGGCAAGTGGAATAAAAGACAGGATAAACAAATGGGACTATATCAAACTAAAAAGCTTCTGCACAGCTAAAGACAACAAGGACAGAATAAAAAGACAAACTACACAATGGGAGAACATATTCAACAATACGTCTGATAAGGGGTCAATAACCAAAATTTATAAAGAAATTGTAAAACTCAACACCAGGAAGACAAACAATCCAATAAAAAAATGGGCAAAAGAAAGGAATAGACATTTCTCCAAAGAGGACATACAGATGGCCAATAGGCATATGAAAAAATGCTCAACATCACTAATCATTAGAGAAATGCAAATTAAAACCACAATGAGATATCACCTCACACCAGTCAGAATGTTGCTCATCAACAAAACAACACAGAATAAGTGCTGGAGAGGATGTGGAGAAAAGGGAACCCTCCTGCACTGCTGGTGGGAATGCAGACTGGTGCAGCCACTGTGGAAAACAGTATGGAGATTCCTCAAAAAATTAAAAATGGAACTGCCTTTTGACCCAGCTATCCCACTTTTAGGAATATATCCCAAGAACACCATAGCACTGTTTGAAAAGGAGAAATGCACCCCCATGTTTATGGCAGCATTGTTCACAATAGTGAAGATCTGGAAACAGCCCAAGTGTCCGTCAGTGGACGTGTAGATTAAAAAGCTTTGGTACATATATACTATGGAATACTACTCAGCCATAAGATGCGATGACATCGGATCATTTACAACATGGATGGACCTTGATAACATTATACGGAGTGAAATAAGTAAATCAGAAAAAACTAAAAACTATATGATTCTATACATAGGTGAGACATAAAGATGAGACTCAGACATGAACAAGAGTGTGGGGATTATGAGGCAGGGTGAGGAAAGTGAGAGGGGGGGGTGAGGGGAGGGGCACAAAGAAACCAGATAGAAGGTGATGGAAGACAATTTGACTTTGGGTGTAGGGTATGCAACATAATCAAATGTCAAGATAACCTGGAGATGTTTTCTCTGAATATATGTACCCTGATTTATCAATGTCACTCCATTAAAATTAATAATAATAAAAAAATTAAAAAAAAAGAATCCCAAAACACTGATTCAAAAGAAGAATGTATTCCCATGTTTATTGCACCATTGTTTACAATAGCCAAGACCTGGAAACAGGCCAAGTATCCGTCAATGGACGAGTAGATTAAAATGTGTGGTACATATGCAGAATGAAATACTATGTGGCCATAAAAAAGAAGGAAGTCTTACCATTTGCAATGACATGGATGGACCTGGAGATTATTAGGCTAAGTTAAATTAGTCAGGCAGAGAAGGAAAAATATCATATGATCTCACTTATATGTGGAATCTAAGGAACAAATTGAACTGAGGAACGAAATAGAGACAGAGGCGGGGTCACAGGGAATGGAGGGACAGCTGTCAGAGTGAAGGGGGATGAGGGGATAAGATTAGAGAAGGTGAAGGCATTAGTGAAATTATATATACCTAACATAGATATACAGATAAGATAACAGGACAGCAAATCCCAAAGGGAAGGGAGGGGCAATGGGGGACAAGGAGGTGGGGTGAGGGAGTTATATTGAGTGGGACACTTGAATTCTTGTTAACTCAGTAAATTAAAATTAATAAAAAAAGAATATATTAAAAATAAATTCTTATTTCCATAAAAAGTTTAAAAATATATCCTATTAATCACTCACTGTCTGTTCTGACTAGAACTCCTCAAGTAATTTGCAACAGAGTGTTTACTCAAAATTGAGTATTAATTCCATGGTAAGAATTTTGTTGGTATTACCCCTTAAAACCATGTCCTCTTTAGTCTTAGGGAACAAAATCAGTAGCTATAGGTCACCCGACATCTTGAATGTACTTGTGTTATAATATGGCACGTATACCAGGGCCTTGGAGTCAGAGCACATTCACTTTATGGTAATTAGCTCTGGGCTTTAGTTTTTTGTTAAAAATATGCCTGTTTTGTACTTGGTTACCCTTCGGAAGATTACAAAAATCATCTGATTAAATATATGCAATATTAAACTAAAAGAGAATCCATGGTGGATGTTAAGTATAGTGGGTGAAATGTAAAAAGGAACACATTATGTTAAACAGTATCAAAATATCTACCCACATAATACCAATTTATTACAATGTTAAAATAGTAACTTTAAAGAAATGGCAACTTTACAGCAGAGAACCAGGCAGACAGCACGTTAGCCATCTGATGGAGGATCAAAACACTAGTAATGGGAAAATTAATAGGCACTGTGGTGTATCTACTGAAAATGTAAGCCTGAAAGGTGCACACAAAATACATATACACAGAAGGGAAACACAGTAAACAGTTAACCATTGGGGAATCTGGGTGAAGCCTGTCAACAAATTTTTCATGTCATTTTTATAGCATTTCCATATCTTTAAAATCATTTCAAAATAAAAAGTTAAAGATCCTCTGTCCCAGCTGGAACAATCACTAAGAAGAAAGGAGCCCAGAGCATCACTGGAATCAGGGACACTGTCCCCCAGGACTCCAGTCCCTCTGGCTCTGGGACACACAGCTCCCCAAAGGGCAGTGAGAGAGTAGCCTATGCTTGGGGACTGGGTTTCAGCCGCACATTAGTAATTGTTATCTTTGCACTCATTTCTCTAGAGCTGGTTAAGTAAATTAAAAGTCTGTAGAAGGGCCAGGGCCACAGATGTTTCTTCTCTGTGTCTGGACCTAAGGCCTCCTGAAGAAACCTGAGGAGTCGGGCAGCAGTCTGGAGCAGAAGGGTCTGACTCAGCAGTGACGGGCACAGGTCAGAGGGGCTGGGACTCTGCCCTTGGCAATGGGTCTGCCTGTGTGCTAGCGGGTCATGTGGGACTCTGTGTCCATGACTGTGTGTGTGTGTGTGTGTGTGTGTGTGCACTATGTATCGAATCACAGCTTGACACTTTTTCTGAATTAGACCCCATCTAGGTCCTGTTTCAGCACATACAGACCTATGATCTGTCTTTTTGCGTGTAAGGACCCTGATTCATGTCTTGTAAACACATGCATCACAGCTGTAAACACATGCATCACAGCTGAGCATCGTGAGAGAGATTGTTGCCTCAGCTGCTGTAAAGAAATCTGACCTCATAGGAAACCAAGATTTGACAAGGTTCACACCTCTCTCCAAAGCGTGTGCTTGCTGCCTGTGCCAGCTGTGTTTGTATTGATAGGTCATCGTGTGTGACAGCAGGTAAATGTATTGTTTGGTTTTCTCAGTGTGTGTGTTACCATGTGTATGTGACATGAGCATGGTGTAGGTGGGGGTGTAATGACCGCACCTGTGACCGAATAGGAAGACCTGCCCCATGCTGACTGCCCTCCCCCAACAGGGGGAATGGGCCAGAGGGGGGGGAGCATGCCTCTCAGTAAGAGGAGTGGGTGTGCTGATGGTGTAGTGAGTGTGGCTGCATGTGCCTGTGTGTTGGTGTGTGTTTCTCATGAGATTTTTGAATTGTGTGTGGTCTTCTGTGTTTTTGGTGACATGTATGTGTAGTTCCTGAATCATGTACACGTGGAAGATTTGAGTGTTTACTAAGTGTGTCATAAGTCAGGAGTGTTGTGTATATTGTGAGTGTTTGTGGGTGAGTGGTACATCATTGTGCATTGTGTATGTCTCGCTTTGAGTATTATGTATGACTTGTATGTATGTATATGAGTGTTTATGAGCTGAACCACATACTGGTGACCCTTCCCTTAG
This sequence comes from Saccopteryx leptura, assembly GCF_036850995.1. Classification (NCBI taxonomy): domain Eukaryota; kingdom Metazoa; phylum Chordata; class Mammalia; order Chiroptera; family Emballonuridae; genus Saccopteryx; species Saccopteryx leptura. The sequence goes on along the minus strand of NC_089504.1, from coordinate 13,156,355 downwards.
GATGGGATCTTAGTCACAGGTGACTGGAATCCTCAGATCAGCACTCTGTGTATGTTTATTGTGGGAATATGATCTGCTTCCATGACCTCAGTATTTCCTGAGGTGTCCTCCTGCTGGGTCACCAACAGCTGAGATCACCAAAGTCTAAGTCAGTCCATGTTTCTTGAGATGACTATCTTATCAGTTTCATGTGCCTGAGTATGAATGAGTCATGTACAGTTTTTCAGCCCTTTCTTTACTTTCATTAAACATCACATGAAAAAAAAAAAAAAGAAAGACCATATTCCAAGTATCAAGCTGTGTGAAGGTTTGGGTGGAATCATTATCTAATTACAGTGAAATGTTTAAAAAATTAATGAAATCCTTTGCCTCAGTTTCCACATGTATAAAAAAAAGAATTAGAGCTGTCTTATAAATCCTACTGATACCTTCAGTAAATCTTTATTGTATATATAAAAGTCAATGTAGTCAAGAATGTTCTATTACTTGAAATGATTATAAATATGTAGAAATTTAATTATCTAGAAAAAGGACTAAGAAAATTTTGGACAACTTTGTGTCCTCACAGCTATAAAAGAATATATCGTGCTTGGCTCCCCTGACCAACAGAAGGCACGTTCCCATGTGTGATGGTTAGGAGCGTGGGTTCTGATCACACAGACACGTTAGACTGAATCCCGTGAAGCAGTAATCACTTCTAATTTATAGAAAATGGTAGTACATATATATCAAGTTACATACATTACACATCACATATTTCATAGATATAGATATATACATGCCTGTGTGCCCTTCTGTCCCCTACGGCACAGTTATGTACCTGAAACATTTGTGTCATTTATGTTTCTATTTCCTAAAATCTAAAATAGTTGAAAGAACACATATTTTTAGTGCAGCTGTGAAGAGGTCTTAGACTCTGGGAATGTAGACTGATGTGTGGATTTAATTAGAAAATGTAGGTAAAGCCCTCAGCCCAGTACTCAAATGTTCACCAAAGTGTTCAGCATTATGACGAAAGGTATTTTGAAGACAATTCTGGTTTAATAGCTACTCAGAAATCAAGTGGCTTTAAATGGCCACCCTTTTCCAAAGTGTCCATGAGTTCACAGCTGTGGGTCATTACAGAACTGTGACAATGCTCCAACAACAATGTCAACTCTGCACTAGAGCTTTTTTTCTTTTTTGGAGAGTGATGAGGACAAGAATGTCAGAGAGAGAGAGAGAGAGAGAGAGAGAGGGAAAAGGGGAGAGATGAGAAGCATCAACTCTTACTTGCCTCATTTAGTTGTGTATTGATTGCTTCTCCTAATTTGGCTTCAAGCTAGTAACCTTGGGCCAAAGTCAGCAACATTGGGATGACATTGACAACCCGCACTCAAGCTGACAAGCTGGACCTCAAGCTGAGAAGCCCGCATTTTAGCTGGTGACCTTGGGGTTTCAAACCAGGAACGTCAGCGTTTTGGTGGATGCTTTATTCACTCCACCTCCACTGATCAGGCTGGAGTCTCAAGTTTTTTAAGGTAGAAGCAACTGAAATCAGCATTGGGAGAACAATTCTATTTCTGCCACAGTGAGTCAGTGTGGTGGGGCTCTGGCCTGGGGGAGAAATGATCCCTCCATGCCCATCACGGTCTAACCTCACAGAAGTGGGGACCTTGCTCATCATGTTCACTACTCCATCTCCGTCCTTAGTGCCTCAAGACACAGACTCAATATCAGTAAACTATGGTTGAATGAAACAGTGAACATTGTATCACTTTTGTGTAAGGAAGTCTTGTTGGTTGCGTTAGGAGTGTGATGTTTTCCTGGATCCTCACTGGGATAGAGCGAACATATTTTCAACCACAGGTGTGAGAAATTAATAGGAGGGTAGTTAAAAATTCCTGGTTTTCCTGGAGAATTACAGTGTGAGACATGATGACTCTGGGCATCCTTTCCAGGTTGCTGAGAGTCCCAAACTTCCTCCCTTCCCAGCAGACAGGAAGCAGCATGGGGCCCGAGAACCAGAGCAGTGTGTCCGAGTTCCTCCTCCTCGGGCTCCCCATACGGCCAGGGCAGCAGCGCGGGTTCTTCACCCTGTTCCTGGGCATGTACCTGACCACGGTGCTGGGCAACCTGCTCATCATCCTGCTCATCAGGCTGGACTCCCGCCTGCACACGCCCATGTACTTCTTTCTCAGTCACTTGGCCTTCTCTGACATTTCTCTGTCATCCGTCACTGTCCCGAAGATGCTCACGAACATGCAGACTCGGCAACAATCCATCCCCTATGTGGGATGCATTGCTCAGATGTATTTTTTTATGTGTTTTGCTGGTCTTGACAATTTCCTTCTGGCAGTGATGGCATATGACAGGTACGTGGCCATCTGTCACCCTCTACACTACACCACCATCATGAGGGAGGGGCTGTGTGTGCTGCTGGTCGCTGGCTCCTGGATTTTGTCCTGTGTCAATGCCCTGTTGCACATCCTCCTCTCAGTCCGACTGTCCTTCTGTGCTGACAGCACCATCAGCCACTTCTTCTGTGAACTCACTGCGCTCCTGAAGCTGAGCTGCTCTGACATCTCCCTCAATGAGCTGGTCATCTTCACCGTGGGAGGAACGCTTTACTTCCTGCCTTTGTGTATTGTTTTGGGCTCATATGTCCGAATAGGCACCATCATTCTGAGGGTCCCCTCCACTAAGGGACTCTATAAAGCCTTTTCTACCTGTGGCTCCCATCTCCTTGTAGTGTCCTTATACTATGGGACACTCGCAGGTGTTTACTTTTTCTCCTCCTCATGGGATTCCAAACACATCACTGCTTCGGTCATGTACACGGTAGTTACCCCCATGCTGAACCCCTTCATCTACAGCCTGAGGAACAGAGACATCAAACAGGCCTTGGAAATGTGTGTCAACAGGGTTAACATCTTTAAGTGGCAATAACTGAATTCTCTTATTGCATTCAGGAGCAAGTGAGATATAGCTCCTAAAGTTATTGTATGGTTGTCATCTCCATATAACTTCAATAGATGCATTCTTTTGTCACTTGTAAGTGTTGTTATTGTGTTTACTACAAGTTTGCTGCCTTGATTGTTAATAGTTCTTCACTGTTGAATGATATTGTCTTCCCTGTTCATCAACTTTTAAAAGATGTAAGCAAAATCTTATGCAAAACATGATGCATAATTGTGGGTTTGTCATTTTGTCCTTTGAGAGATGATCTTTTGCTCATAATTTCTTTTTTGCTACATTAAGGGGACACACTGATTTAGTGTTGTAATTTGCTGCTAGTGCAATTTATTTTTGAATTTATTCTTCTACTCTGGCTTTTGTTGAATCCAAGCTACTTGTGAGTATGACTTCCCAGCTCATACTCAGTGACATTATGATGTTCGACTGAATCAGCCATGAAAAGAATAATTATGCTATGAAATTGCACATGTGCTACAAACCAGGCTTTTAAAAAAAATGCGAGATATGTTCCAATATTCATTAGCAATATACCACTGAGTTCATAATTAAATATTTTTTGCAATGTGTCCTACCTTAGAACTTCATCTGCTTCTGATATTAGTATACATACTTTATATCTATACCTATCATTATAGATATGTGCATGGATGATATAGCTATGAACATAGATATAGAAACTAGTCTACTGTAGATTATAAAGAGGCAGCTTTTTTTATTCGTGTTCATTTTATTAAGGTAAAATTCACATCACATAAAATTAACCACTGCAAAGTTTTAATTCAGGGATGTCTGGTACACGGAGAGGCTGTGCTACCACCACCTCCCTCTGGTTTCAATCCCTCCCACCATCCCAGAGGAGCTCTCTGCACCCGGAAGGCATCGCTTCCGTTTCCCTTCCGCGGGGCCCGGGCAACCATGGTCTGCCGTCTGTGTGTGCACTTGACTCTGTGTATTTCACATAAAAAACGTGCACTATGAGTCCGTCGTGTCTGGCTTCTTGCACTTAGCATTATGTTCCCAAGTGTCATTGATATTGTAAGCTTGCAATGGTACTTCATTTCTTTAGGGCTGAATAATATTTCATTTCATGATATATACTTTTTTAGAAGTTGAATTTATTGCGACGACCTTTTCAAAACCATGCTGGTTTCAAATGTGCAACTCAACAAAACTCCTTCTGCTCACTGCACCGTGCTGGCTTCACCCCGCACCACGTCTCTTCGGGCCCCATTCCTTCCCGCTTGGACCAGCTCTGCCTTCCCCTCCCACTTTCCCCTGCCTGTCACCGCGCCGCTGGTTTTCGTCTGTCCCTTCATCTTCTCTCATCCCGTCCCACCACCTCATCCCTCTGACACCTGTCAGCTGGTCCATGAGACCTTGCTTCTGTTTTATTTTGTTCATTAGATTCCACCTAAAAGTGAGTTCACATGGTATTTGTCTTTTTCTGATGGCTGTTTCCCCTGACATCATAATCTCCATGTCCACTATGCTGCTTAGAATGGCAAGGTTTCTATTTGTTTTCTTTCTATGTCCTCATAATATTCCATTCTTTAAATGTACCACATTCTCCTTTATCGTTCATCTACTGATGGCCACTTGGGCTGTTTCTAGATCTTGGCTATTGTCAAATGCTGTAATGAACATAGGAGCACATGCATTCTTTTTAAGTAGCGTTCCAAGTTTCTTACAACATGTTCAGCGAGGTGGGATCGTTAGCTACAAAGGCAGTTCCATTCTTAATTTTTAGAGGAATCTCCATACTGTTCCACAATGGGTGCACCTGTCTCAGTCTCACTGAGAATGCACAAGCATCCCCTCTTCTCCACACCTGCTCCAGGGCTTGTTTTTTGTTGATTTATCTGTGTTAGCCATTCTACGGGTGTGAGGCAATATCTCACTGTGGTTTTACTTAGCATCTCTTTGATGATGAGTAATGTTGAGCATTTTTTCATACGTTTATTGGCCATCTTTATGTCTTCTTTGAAAAAGTGTCTATTTAGGTCCTTTGCACATTTGTAAATTGGATTATTTACCTGCTTGGTATTGATTTTTATAAGTTCTTTATAAATTTTGTATATTAATATGCAGCTTTCTTGTTGATAGTGTTCACATAGTATTTTTCTTTTTTATCCCTTTAAACTTTTCCATGTCCTTATATCTGTGAGGTGTGCAATGTTAGTGTAAAGTTGGGTTTTGTTCTTTTTATGTTTAGCAAAAATTGTATTTCTGGAGAATTTTATCTGTTGATATCAAATGTAATGGTAATATATTTGAATATGTATTTTTCATATTACCATGTTTTTTATTTGATACATATATTTCATATTGGTTCCCTTGTTGTTTTATTAATTAAATATATATTTTGTTATTCCACACTTCTCTATTAACTTATTAATCATGCATTATTATTAATATATAATAAATGTTTTTTATTCTCTGTACAGAGATTATTTCTTCTTCTAAATTTTTAAATTGTAGATTAATATAGTATAGCTGAAATTTATCATTTTACCCATCGGAGGCATGCAATTCAGTGGCGTTTAGGACCTCATCACCTATATCACATCCTAGGACCAGTAAGAGAACTCTGCAGACCATCAATGAAATTGCATATATTGCAAGTGTAAAAAAAAAAAAAGAATATAGATACCTATGAATCATTATGGAGAAATAGCAGGGTATAATTTTCCAGGGGAAGAATGCAATGCTTAGGAGAGCATATTGCGTGCTACCTTTTTATGTAAACATGAAACATACATGTGTCTGCCCACTTGAACAAATGGAAACACAGGAAGAATAAATCAGAAACTAATGAGATTGTTAACATGCAGGAGGTGGGGCAGAGGGATGGGGAGATGAATGTAATTACTTTATAGTTTTGACTATGTTGTCTTTTGCCTCTAAATAAAAAAAAAATAGGAGTGATCAATAAAGCAAAATAGAATAAAAGAACACAATAGAACCTATCAGTGGTCCCTCGTCTATTGCAGGGGTTAGGTTCCAGATCAAGAAGTTGCGACCTTATATTTATTTTATTATTTTATGTATTTTAAGGCTTCATAAACCCCACCCACACTCTTACAAACCTTTCCCAGACTGGTGTTAACCTTTCTCACACTCTTATAAACACTTCCTATGCTCTTAAACACTTTCTATACTCTCAAACCTACTTAAACACTCATGAAATAGTGAAAAATATGCAATATAAAATTAAATATACACCATTGAAAAATCCCCGATACAGTGAGACCATGAAAAGTGAAGTGCGATATGGTGAGGGATGACTGTATTTCAAATTACTATCATAATTCGACTAAAGGTGAAAATAATATACATAACTTAAGTAAGTCTTGTATCCAGAATCATGTCTGTACACTCTCACAATTAATAAAATAAATTGAGAACAAATTTTAAGCTGCACTTGGAGTGTCATTACAGTGCTATGAGTTCCAGGTTCTGAAACAAGTCAGCATGTGTCCAAGATTCAGCAGATAAGTGAGCCTGAGGGAGAGGGAGGGAGTCCCCACTCCCGGGGAAGGTGCTGTGCACACGGAGAAGGAGGGGCTGGAAAGAGCTCTCTGTTGTCAAACTAGAATAAGAGATATCAGTTCAAATTCATAGGGTTTACAATGTATAAATAGATAGAAATTTAAGTTACATGTCAACGTGTACACTGTTCCCATCCCCCATTCTCTCTGTCCTACTCCTGACCCACCTCCTACAGGTAAAGACTCAGTTCTTTCTTTCTACTTTTTACTTCTTGTGTTTGTTTCATATATGTTTCCCCACTGGCTTCTCTGAGAGCATTTAGAATCCTTGTAAACAATGAACACACCTAAAGCTTCATATAAATATGTATGTAACACTGGTAATGGGTTATAGCTCAGAAAATAGGAATCCACGAGGCCACAGTAGTAGAAATAAATAAATGAATAATGAGTGAGGAACAAGGGTAAGTTCATTCTTATAGGGATCTACAACTAGTGAACACAGAAGAATTAACAAAAACAGAAAAATCACCATTTGGCCACTACATTTTCAATAATTTTTTCATGCAAGATCCCCAATTTAGAGAGGGGAGGGAGAAGGGAGTAAAGGGGAGATAATCAGTGATCGAAGAAGACTTGACTTAGGGTAGTAAACACACAATGCAAGATACAGGTGATCGCTCTTGTTGGTTGGCTCAGCGGAAGAGCATCAGCCTAGCTATTGGATGTCTTGGGTCCAATTCCCAGTCAGGGCACACAGGAGAGACGCCCATCTGCTTCTCCACCCTTTCCCTCTTGCTTCTCTCTCTCTCTCTCTTTCTCTCTCTCTCTCTCTCTCTCTCTGTCTGTCTTCTCCACCTCTCCTGTAGCCTGGGCTTGATTAGAATAAGTTGGCCCCGGGGCTCTGAGGATGGCTCCATGGCCTCTGCCTCAGGAACTAAAGAGTGGCTCTGGTTGAAACAGAGCAAGGGAGACGGATGAACAGAGCATCACCCCCTAGTGGATTTTCTGGGTAGATTCTGGTGGGAGTGCATGCAGGAGTCTCTCTCTGCCTTCCTTCCTCTCACTAAAATAAAAAATAAATTAAAATAAATAAATAAATAAAAACAATATACAGGTGATGTATTATAGAACTGCACACCTGAAACATATGTAATTTTATTAATCAGTGTTACCTCAGCTCTGGCAGGTTGGCTCAGTTGTAGAGTGTTGACCCAGCTTGTTAGTGTACTGGGTTGGATTCTCAGTCAAGAGACTTATGAGAAGTGACCTTCTGCCTCTCTTTCCCTCCCTCACACCTCTATTCTCCTCCCACACCCATGGGCTGGATTGGTTGGAGCACATAGGCCGTGGGCATGGGATATGACTATAAGGATCCTCTGTCTCAAGCACTAAAAATAGCTCAGTACTTGAGCATCATATGTAGCTGGGGTTGTCAGGTAGATCTTGGTCAGGTGCATGTGGAAGTCTGTCTCTCTAGCTCCCATCATCTCTCTTTTTTTTAAAAATTTTTAATTTTTGTACTTTCCTGAAGTTGGAAACAGGGAGGCAGTCAGACAGACTCCCGCATGCACCCGACCGGGATCCACCCAGCATGCCCACCAGGGGGCAATGCTCTGCCCACCTGGGGCTTCGCTCTGCTGCAACCAGAGCCATTCCAGTGCCTGAGGCAGAAGCCACAGAGCCATCCTCAGCGTCTGGGCCAACTCTGCTCCAATGGAGCCCTGGCTGCGGGAGGGGAAGCGAGAAACAGAGAGAAAGGAGAGGGGGAGGGGTGGAGAAGCAGATGGGCACTTCTCCTGTGTGCCCTGGCCAGGAATCGAACCTGGGACTTCTGCACGCCAGGCCATCCCATCATCTCTCTTAAAAAAATCAATGTCACCCCAATAAATTGTATAGAAAATAAAATAAAATAAAAATAAAATAAAGCACAATAGGTAAGTATGTTACAACATCCCTATTATAGAGTTTACAAATAAGTCCTATGAACCACTGTCTGTCCCGTCTAAAACCCCTCAAGTAATTTGCAACAGAACGTTTCCCCAGAATGGAGTATTAATTCCATGGTAATAATTTTGTTGGTGTTACCTCTCAAAACCATGTCCTGTTTAGACTTAGTGAACAAAATCAGTAGCTGCAGATCATCTGCCACCTAGAATATACTTGTGTTAAATCATAGCACGTACACTGGGGCCGTGGAGTCAGAGCTGTGTTCTCTAGACAAAGGATTTGAACTCTCTTTGGACAAAACACTTTCATATCGAGCACATCCCCTTTACAGTAATTAGCTCAGGGATTTAGTGTTTTGGTAAAAATATGCCTGTTTTGTAGTTGGTTACCTATAGAAGATTATGGAAATCAACTGATTAAATATATGCAATATTAAACTAAAAAATCAGCCATGGATGTTAAGTATAGAGGGCAAAATATAACAAGGAAAATGTTATGTTTACACAGTATCAAAATATCTACCCACATAATAACAATTAATTAATTACAAGGTTAAAATAGTAACTTTAAAGAAATGGTAACTTCACAGCAGAGAACCAGGCAGACAGCACGTTAGCCATCTGATGGAGGATCAAAACACTAGTCATGGGAAAATTAATAGGCACTGTGGTGTATCTACTGAAAATGTAAGCCTGAAAGGTGCACACAAAATACATATACACAGAAGGGTAACACAGTAAACAGTTAACCATTGGAGAATCTGGGTGGAACCTGTAGAGGAATTCTTCATGCCATTTTTATAGCATTTCTATATTTTTAAAATCATTTTAAAATATAAAGTTGAAAATTTTCAGTCCCAGCTGGAATAATGACTAAGAAAAAAGGAGCTCAGAGCATCACTGGAATCAGGGACACTGTCCCCAAGGACTCCAGTCCCTCTCGCTCTTGGGCACACAGCTCCCCAAAGGGCAGCCAGAAATAATCCCAAAGCTTGGGACTGTGTTTCAGATGTTTCTTCTCTGTGTCTGGACCTAAGGCCTCCTGAAGAAACCTGAGGAGTCGGGCAGCAGTCTGGAGCAGAAGGGTCTGACTCAGCAGTGACGGGCACAGGTCAGAGGGGCTGGGACTCTGCCCTTGGCGATGGGTCTGCCTGTGTGCTAGCGGGTTGTGTGGGACTCTGTGTCCATGACTGTGTGTGTGTGTGTGTGTGTGTGTTGCAGATGTATGATCTGTATCCATGATCTCAAATATTACCTGAGGTGTCCTTCTTCTGGGGCACCAATTGCTGAGAATACCAAATTCTAAACTTCTCCCTGTTTCTTGAAACAAGTCTATCATTTTCTAGACCTGAGTGTAACTGAATTGCTCAGATTTTGCAAACCTTTGGTTCCTTTTATTAAACATGCAAAGTCTAAAAGAATAATACTCCAGGCATCATGCTGTGTGAAATTTGTGTGGAATCACCATCAAATTGTGGTGAGACCTGGGAAAGTTACTTCAATCTTTGGCCTCAGTTTCCACATCTATAAAACGAAAAGGACACTTGCCTGGAAGTACATATATGTCAAGTGATGTACATAACAAATCACATATAACATTGACGTAGACACATATATGTGTGTGCCATTCTGTCCTCTACTGTACTGTTGTGTGCTTGCAGCATTTGTATTATATATGTTTCTATTTATTAAAAGCAAAAATAAATGAAAGAATGCAAATTCTTAGTGCAGTTGTGAAGTGGCTTTAAATTCTGAGAATATAGACTGATGTGTGGATTTGATTGGGAAACTCAGGTCCTCAGGCCAGTACTCAAATATTCACCAAAACATTCTGCATCATTAGGAAGAAAGTTTGTGGACCACTCTGGTCTCAGAGCTCCTCTGGAATCAAGTGGTTTTAAAAGGCCACAGTTTTAGAGCATCATGAGATTAAAGCTGTAGGTCAATGGACCCAGCAGGCTCACGGGAGGAGTGTGACAACGCTCCAACAAGGCCAGCTCAGCCCTGGAGTCTCACGTTACTTTAAGGCAGAAACAAGTGAGAGCAGTTTTCCGGGCTCATCCTCTATTTCTGCCAGTGAGTCAGTGTAGTGTGGCTTTGGCCTGGGATGGACATTGTCCCTCCATGACCATCACCATTTAACCTCACAGAATTGGGATCTTGCTTTACTTGTTCACTGCTGAATGTCAGTCCTTAGTGGGTTCCAGGCACAAACTCATGCTCAATAAATAATGGAGAATGCAACAGTGAACACCCTCTTGCTTCAGTGTAATATGGTCTTGTTGGCTAACTTGGGGTGTGATGTTTTCCTGGATTCCCCACTGGGATAAGCAGTATATAATCATTCACAGGTGTGAGAAATTAATAGAAGGGCAGTTAAAAATTCCTGGTTTTCCTGTTGAATTAGAGTCTGAAACATGATGGTCCTGGCTGTCCTTTCCAGGTTGCTGAGAGTCCCAAACCTCCTTCCTCCCCAGCAGACAGAGAGCAGCATGGGGCCCGAGAACCAGAGCAGCGTGTCCGAGTTCCTCCTCCTGGGGCTCCCCATGCGGCCAGGGCAGCAGCGCGGGTTCTTCACCCTGTTCCTGGGCATGTACCTGACCACGGTGCTGGGCAACCTGCTCATCATCCTGCTCATCAGGCTGGACTCCCGCCTGCACACGCCCATGTACTTCTTCCTCAGCCACTTGGCCTTCTCTGACATTTCTCTGTCATCTGTCACTGTCCCGAAGATGCTCACGAACATGCAGACTCGGCGACAATCCATCTCCTATGTGGGATGCATTGCTCAGGTGTATTTTTTTATACTGTTTGGTTGTCTAGATAATTTCCTCCTGGCAGTGATGGCATATGACAGATATGGAGCCATCTGTCACCCTCTACGCTACATCACCATCATGAGGGAGGGACTGTGTGCCCTGCTGGTGGCTGGGTCCTGGATTTTGTGCTGTGTCAATGCCCTGTTGCACACGCTCCTCTTGGTTCGACTGTCCTTCTGTGCCAACAGCACCATCAGCCACTTCTTCTGTGACCTTGCTGCGCTCCTGAAGCTGAGCTGCTCTGACACCTCCATCAATGAGCTGGTCATCTTTACCGAGGCAGGAATGCTTTCATTCTTGCCTTTGTGTATTATTTTAGGCTCATATGTTCGTATAGGGACCATCATCTTGAGGGTCCCCTCCACTAAGGGACTCTATAAAGCCATTTCTACCTGTAGCTCCCATCTCTTTGTGGTGTCCTTATACTACGGGACACTCGCAGGTGTTTACTTTTTCTCCTCATGGGATTCCACGGACATCACTGCTTCCGTCATGTACACGGTAGTTACCCCCATGCTGAACCCCTTCATCTACAGCCTGAGGAACAGAGATATCAAACAGGCCTTGGAAATGTGTGTGAAGAAGGTTAACTTCTTTAAATAGCAATCTCTACATCCTCTTATTGCAGTCAGGGGCAAGTGAGACATAGCTCCTAAATTACTGTAGGGTTGTCATCTCCATATAACTTTAATAGAATAGTCAATCTGTTGTCATGTGTAAGTATCATTAATTTGTCAAGAAGGTCTAGTTTGCTACTTGTATTGTTAATAGTTTTTATACCTTATAATGTATATTTGTTACTATTCATTGCTTTGTTTCTTATAAGGTATATGCAGAATTGTATGCAGAACATGTTGCGGAAGTGTAATTGTGGTTTTGTCTTTTTCTCCTTTGAGACAGGTCAGTTTTTGATTATATAGTTTGCATGCTATGTTATTGAGTAACACTCATTCAGCATCATGATTTGCTCCTGGAGAACTTTTTTCTGAACTGATTCTTTTATGCTGGCTTTGTTGGCTTCAAGCTGATTGTGCGCCTGTCCTCCCAACTCACATCTGTGACGTCATGTTAGTAGCCTGTGATCAGCGTGATAAGAATCATGCGCTATGAACGTGGGCATGTGCTACAAAGCAGGGTTTTTTAAAAAAGAGAGAGTCTGTGTTTTCTGTTTATTTTCTTTTACAAATATAATTTACCATATATTCTTTATTTCTAATTGATATATTTTGCTTGTTCATCATCTCGTATATGATGTATGCAATATTTTATGCAAACCTTTTCAGAATTATAATTATGATTTTGTCTTTTTTTCTTCTGACATATGCTTTTGCTTATGAATTTTTAAAAGACTGTTATTGGGGATACAAAGATTTTCTGAATACAATTTATATGAATAGTCTATATTTACTCTATTGTATATTCCTGCTTTCTTTGTCAAGTATTAATTGACCATAAAGGCATGGGTTGATTTCTGGGTTCTCTATTCTGTTCCATTGATCTATATGTCTCTTTTTATGCCTATACCATGTTGTTTTGAGGACTACGGCCTTGTAGTACAGTTTGATATCAAGTAGCACAATTATCTCACCATTGTGTTTATTTCTCAAGATTACCTTGGCTATACAGGGTCATTTATGGTTCCATATAAATTTTTGACATTTTTGTTCTAGTTCTGTAAATTATGCCATTGGTATCTTGAGAAGAATACTCTGAATTCCTACTGGGTGAATTAACTTTTTATTCGGTTTCCCTTCTGTGTAAATATATATATATATATATATATAATTTTTTTTTAAATCTTAGATTTTCACCAGTTACACCACACTGCATATTATATAAAGGCATATAATATTAATTTTTGAAATTACTTGTGTTTTAGTCCTTGAACTATTGGCTAAGGTGGTGTCTGCCTGATTCTCTGCTGTAAAGTTACCATTATTAAAGATTATTAATTTTCACCTTATAATTAATAAGGATTGCTTTTGGTAGATATTTTGATACTATATAAACATAACGTTTTCCTTGTTAAAATTTTACCTTCTGGCCCTGGCGGGTTGGCTCAGCGGTAGAGCGTCGGCCTAGCGTGCGGAGGACCGGGGTTCGATTCCTGGCCAGGGCACTCAGGAGAAGCGCCCATTTGCTTCTCCACCCCTCCGCCGCGCTTTACTCTCTGTCTCTCTCTTCCCCTCCCGCAGCCAAGGCTCCATTGGAGCAAAGATGGCCCGGGCGCTGGGGATGGCTCTGTGGCCTCTGCCTCAGGCGCTAGAGTGGCTCTGGTCGCAACATGGCGACGCCCAGGATGGGCAGAGCATCGCCCCCTGGTGGGCAGAGCGTCGCCCCTGGTGGGCGTGCCGGGTGGATCCCGGTCGGGCGCATGCGGGAGTCTGTCTGACTGTCTCTCCCTGTTTCCAGCTTCAGAAAAATGAAAGAAAAAAAAAATTTTACCTTCTGTTTTTAAAATCCATTGGTGATTCATATATGACAAAATTATTGCAAATGTAGTGGTCAAATGGTGTTTCTCTAATTCTGTCATTTCTCCCTAGAGCGCCCTCCCCCCTTCCCTTAAGCTTTATCCCATCCTATCATCCTCTTTCCCTCTGTCCTCTTTTCCTCTGGTCCCTTTGATCTCTCCTCTGTCCCAATTCTGTTTCTCAGTTCACATTGTTCATTGGATTCCTCAAATGAGTGAGGTCATACATTTTTCTTTTTCTGCCTGGCTTATTTCACTTAACATAATAGTTTCCATGTCCATCCATGTTGTTGCAAAAGGTAAGATTTCCTTCTTTTCCATGGCCCCATAGTATTCCATAGTATATATGTACCACTGCTTTTTAATCCACTCGTCCACTGATGGACACTTGGGCTGTTTCCAGATCTTCACTATTGTGAACAATGCTGCCATAAACATGGGGGTGCATTTCTCCTTTTGAAACAGTGCTATGATGTTCTTGGGGTATATTCCTAAGAGTGGGATAGCTGGGTCAAAAGGCAGTTTCATTTTTAATTTTTTGAGGAATCTCCATACTGTTTTCCATAGTGGCTGCACCAGTCTGCATTCCCACCAGCAGTGCAGGAGGGTTCTCTATTCTCCATATCCTTGCCAGCACTTATTCTGTGTTGTTTTGTTGATGCGTGCCATTCTGACTGGTGTGAGGTAATATCTCATTGTGGTTTTAATTTGCATTTCTCTAATGATTAGTGATGTTGAGCATTTTTTCATATGCTTATTGGCCATCTGTATGTCTTCTTTGGAGAAGTGTCTATTCATTTCTTTCGCCTATTTTTTGATTGGATTTTTTATTTACCTGGTGTTGAGTTTTACAAGTTCTTTATAAATTTTGGTTATTAACCTCACATAGTGGTTTTAATTTGCATTTCTGTGATGATTAGTGATGTTGAACATTTTTTCCTCTGCCTATTGGCCATCTGTATGTCCTCTTTGGAGAAGTGTCTATACATTTCTTTAGCCAATTTTTTGATTGGATTGTTTACTTTTCTGGTGTTGAGTTTTACAAGTTCTTTATCAACTTTGGTTATTAACCCCTTATCAGACGTATTATCAAATATGTTCTCCCATTGTGTGATTTTATTTTGTTAATGGTGTCTTTGTGCAAAAGCTTGTTAGTTTGATATAGTCTCATTTGATTATCCTATCCTTTATTTCACTTGCCCATGGAAATAAGTCAGCAAATATATTGCTGTGACAGATGTTGCCACTAGAATTGCCAGGCCTCCGTCGCTGTGGGTGGCTTGCACAAGTGCGCTCAGGTCTCAGCCCTACACTTCAAAGCTTCTGTGTTGGTGGGCTTGCGCGTGTCCGCTCGTACCGCCTCTGAGGTCGCCCTGGCTTCCACTTCCACCCAGGATGGGCCAGTGCAGCGGGCGGGCCCATGCGCGAGCTCGGACCTTCGCAGCTGCTCTGCGAACTCCGCCTCTATGGGTGGGCCCGTGCGCCCCCGCTCTGACTGCCTTGGTTGTGGCTCAGGCTTATGCCGCCAGGGGCAGGCCAGCGCAGTGACTTGCGCCTGAGTTCGGACCTTCGCAGCTTCCGCCTCCGCGGGGGACCGCGCACCCCCATCTAGACCGTGTACATGGTTGCCCGGCCACTGCCGCAGCCACGGCGAGCTCCCACGGGAGGCGGGCTTCTGCGTGAACTCAGACCTCCGCAGCAGGCGGGCGGGCACCCGCTTCAGACAACTCCGCAGTCTCCTGAGCCTCTGCCACCACCGAGGGCCGGCTCACCCTGTGGGCGCGCTTGCGCACCAGCTCGAACCTCCACAGCTGCCCCTGTGTCTTCCGCCTCCACGGGTGGGCCCGGGTGCGCTCACCCTCGCTAGGACTGAACCAGCCCCGCAGCAGGGCCAACCGCTGCCGCCAGCCCGGCCCCCACCCGGCCAGCACTCTGCAGCGTGGTGGGGGGGCTAGTAGTTCAGACCTCAGCGCTCACTGCCTGTGTCCCTAAGGTGCTGCCCGTCTCTAAGCGCCTCTGTTCTGACTGGAGCAGGATAGCCTCCATGGGTGGGGTAATTTCTTCTCTTTGCTGATGTTGCTGCTCTCAGGAAAAATGTTTACTTTAGATTTGGGGAGTCACTCAGCCCAGGGGTTAGGGTGGCGGTCCCTGAAAGTGTCTCCCCCTGTGCCTCCAAGACCACACTCTCCCCTGGCAACTCCAGCCCTCCCAGCTCTATCTGTTTCTGCAGCCCCGGGCAGGTGGCTGTGAGCGAGGCTCTCGGTGCGGTCCTTTTAAGATGGAGCCTGGGTCTGAGAGTTCTGTTTCCTTCTCTCAAACAGTATCTAGGTTCTTTTCTCAGCCAAATACAGTCGTATGCCCCTTCCAGGCTTCAGGGCTCTAGGCTGGGACTCTGGTTCTGGGGCTTAGGACCCACAACTCTCCAGGCAATCTAGTGGGGCAGCCCTTTCCCGGTCTCCGCCTTTCCGACCAGTCTCAGTGTGGCTTCTTTGGTGATCCTTGGCTATAGAATCCTCTCGGTTTAGTCCAAAGTTGTTCTTTCAAGAGGACTACTCTCAAAATTAAGTTGTAATCCCCTTTGGTTCTGGGATGTGAGAGTTGGTACGTCTGCCTACTCCATGGCCATCGTGTCTCTCTCTCTGAAATGATTTTGAACTGATTCTTTTACACTGGTTTTTGTTGGCTTCAAGGTGATTGTGCGCACAGCCTCCTAACTCACATTCTGTGACATCACGTTGGTAGCCTGCGATCAGCCGTGTAAAAGATCAATACACTATAAACGTCGGCATGTGCTACAAACCAGGGTTTTAAAAATAGAGAGTATCTGTGTTTTGTTTTTATTTTATTTTACCAATTTATAATTTCCATAATTTTATATTGCTAATTGATTTTTTGCTTGTTCATCATCTTGTCTAAGATATATGCAAAATTTTATGTAAACCTTTTCAGAATTATAATTATGATTTTGTCTTTCTTCTGACAGATGCTTTTGATTATTTCAATAGACTGTTATTGAGGATACGAAGATTTGGCATAATCTATTCCTGGTGAATTTTCCTTTTTCCTCCCTTCCTTTCTTCCTTCCTTCCTTCCTTCCTTCCTTCCTTCCTTCCTTCCTTCCTTCCTTCCTTCCTCCCTCCCTCCCTCCCTCCCTCCCTTCCTTCCTTTCCTCCCTCCCTCCCTCCCTCCCTCCTTGCTTCCTTTTCTTCCTTCCCTCCCTTCCTTACTTTTATTTTTTCTTTTTATCTACGTCTAATTTTTCTTATTGTGGTAAAATATACATAACATAGAACTTACAATTTTGTCCATTTTTATGTGTGCAGATCAAAGGCATTAAGCATATTCACTATGCCGTGTGGCTTCATGCATCTGAGAGCTCTATCACTAAGTACCTACACATTTAGGATCGTTATTCTTCTTGTTTTGTATTTTTAAATTGAATTTATTGGAGTGACATTGGTTAATAAAATGTTCTAGGTTTCAGGTATACATCATCTATATATTGTGTCATGTGATCTCCACCCAAATTCAAGTTTACTTCCATCACCATTCATCCCCCTTAGCCTGTTCCTACTGCCCCACAACCCCTTTCTCTGGTAATCAGCACACTGTTGTCTGTGTGAGAGGCTTTTAAAATTCTTTTTCTTAATCACTTCACCTTTTTCACTTAGTGCTCCAGCTCCCCTCTCCTCACCCAGCTCAGTCTGTGTTTTGAATCTATGAGTGTGTTTCTATTCTGTTCATTGTGTTCATTAGATTCCACTCATATGTAACGCCCTGTGGTCCTGGTCTCTCTGACCGGCTTATTTCACTGACTGTAATACCCTTCTGGTCCAGCCATGCTGTTGCAAAAGGAAGATTTCCTCATTTTTATGGCCGAGTAGTATTCCATTGTGTAAATGTACCACAGTTCCCTCCTTTTTTATTCAATTTCTTGGGGTGACACTGGTTAACAAAAGTATACAGGATTCAGGTGCAAAAATCCACAACACATGATCTGTACACAGTATTGTGTGTTCACCATTCTGATTCAATCTCCTTTCCTCACCATTTATTTCCCCTGTCCCCGCCTCCACATCCTCCCACCATCCCCCCTGCAATCACCACACTGTTCGCCCTGTTTCTGAGGTTTTCCTCTGTTTTTCCTTTTTTAATTTCTTTCTTTTCTATTTTTGCTTCTGTGGACATTTTATTTTATTTTGTATTTTATTTTAATTTATTGTGTTAACACAGATTCAAGTGTCCCACTGAATGTAACACCTTTGCCCCCACCCTTTGCCCCTATCTATACCTCTTTCGCCCCCTTCCCTGAATTCCCACCTTTCTTCCCTCTGGGATTTGCTGTCTTCTTATCTGTATCTATGTGTTTTGTATTATATATATAATTTCACTAATCACTACAGTTTCTCTGATCCTATCCTTTATCCCCCTTCCCTCTGACAGCTGTCCTTCTGCTCCCTGTGACCCCACCTCTGCCTCTATTCCATTCCTCGGTTCACTTTGTTCATTAGATTCCACATATAAGTGAGATCATATGATATTTGTCTTACTCTTCCTGGCTTATTTCACTTAGCATAATAATCTCCAGGTCCATCCATGCCATTGCAAAAAGTAAGATTTATTTCTTTTTGATGGCTGTGTAGTATTCTGTTGTGTATCTGTACCACTGCTTTTTAATCCACTCGTCCACTGATGGACACTGGACTATATCCAGATCTTGGCTATTGTAAAAAATACTGTAATGAGCATAGGAGCTTTGAAGTAGTGTTCCAAGTTTCTTAGGATATGTTCACTGAAGTGGAACTGTCAGGTACAAAGGAACTTCCATTTTTAATTTTTACAGGAAACTCTATACTGTTCCACAATGGATGCACCTGTCTACAGTCTCACCAAGAAGGCACAAGCATCCTCTATTCTCTAAACCTGCTCCAGTGCTTGGTTTTTGTTGATTTATTTGTGTTAGCCATTCTGGAAGGTGTGAGGCAATATCTCATTGTGGTTTTACTTAGCATCTCTTTGATGATGAGTAATGTTAGCATTTTTTCACATGTTTATTGGCCATCTGTATGTTCTCTTTCAAGAAGTGTCTAGTGCCCTGGCCGGTTGGCTCAGCGGTAGAGCGTCAGCCTAGCATGCGGAGGACCCGGGTTCGATTCCCGGCCAGGGCACACAGGAGAAGCACCCATTTGCTTCTCCACCCCTCTGCCGCGCTTTCCTCTCTGTCTCTCTCTTCCCCTCCCACAGCCAAGGCTCCATTGGAGCAAAGATGGCCCGGGTGCTGGGGATGGCTCTGTGGCCTCTGCCTCAGGCGCTAGAGTGGCTCTGGTCGCAACATGGCGATGCCCAGGATGGGCAGAGCATCGCCCCCTGGTGGGCAGAGCATCGCCCCATGGTGGGTGTGCCGGGTGGATCCCGGTCGGGCGCATGTGGGAGTCTGTCTGACTGTCTCTCCCTGTTTCCAGCCTCAGAAAAATGAAAAAAAAAAAAGTGTCTAGTTAGGTCCTTTACCCAATAGTAAATTGATTATTTACCTTCCTGGTATTGATTTTTACAAGTCCTTTATAAATTTTGTATCTTAAGATGCAGCTTTTTCTTTTCTTTTTTTTTTTTTTTACAGACACAGAGAGAGTCAGAGAAAGGGATAGATAGGGACAGACAAGCAGGAATGAAGAGAGATGAGAAACATCAATCATCAGTTTTTTGTTGCCACACCTTAGTTGTTCATTGATTGCTTTCTCATATGTGCCTTGACTGGGGGGCTACAGCAGACCGAGTAACCCCTTGCTTGAGCCAGTGACCTTGGGTCCAAGCTGGTGAGCTTTGCTCAAACCAGATGAGCCCGCGCTCAAGCTGGCGACCTCGGGGTCTCTAACCTGGGTCCTCCACATCCCAGTGCGATGCTCTATCCACTTCACCACCGCGCGGTCAGGCAAGATGCAGCTTACTTGTGGTTAGTCTTTACATAGTATTTTTCTTTCCTATCCCTTTAAATGTTTCTATGTCCTTATATGAGTTGTACAATGTTAACAGAATAAGTTGAGTTTTGTTCTTTTTATGTTTAGCAACAATTATTGTATATTAAGAGAATTTTATTTGTTGATATCTAATGTAATAATATTTAAATAAGTATGTTCCATATTACTGTTTTTTTATTTGATACATATATGTCATATTTGCTCCCTTGTCTTCCATACTTCTTTATTAATTTATTAATCACACATTATCATTATTATTTAATTAATGTTTTGTATTCTCTATACAAAGATTACTTCTTTTTCTTCTTAATGTTTAAATTGTATTTTAATATTGTATACCTGAAATTTATCATTTTAGCCATCAGAGGTACACAATTCAGTGGCATTTAGAACACTCATCACCTATATCTCATCCTATGACCCATAAGAGAACTCTGTAGACCATCAATAAAAGTGCATATATTTCAACTGAAAAAAAAAAGAATAAAGATATCTATGATTCAATATGAAAAAATAGCAGGGTATAATTTTCCATAGGAAAATGCAATGCTTAGGAGAGCATATAGCATTCTACTTTTTATGTAAAAATGAAACATACACGTGTCTGCCCATTTGAACAAATAGAAACACAGGAATATCTCAGAAAGTAATGAGATTGTTAACCTGCAGGAAGTGGGGCAGAGGGATGGGTAGATGAGTGTAATTATTTTATAGTTTTGACTATGTTGTCTTTTGCCCCTAAATAAAATAAAGAGATGGTGAATAAAGCAAAATAGAATAAAACAACACAAATGAACTTATTTACATTTCATTAGACTAAAGGTAAAAATACCACAAGTAACAAGTAATTCTTGTACCTGGAATCATGTTCATATATACTCACAATTAGTTAAAAAAAAATTAGAACAAAGTTTTAAGCTGTAGTTAGTGTGTCATTAACTATGGGTTGAGTTCAAGATTCTGAAACAACTCAGCATGTGTCCAAAGATTCAGCAAATAAGTAACCCTGAGGGAGAAGGAGGGAGCCCCACTTCCGGGGAAGGTGCTGTGCACACGGGGAAGGAAGGGCTGCAAAGAACTCTGTGTTGTCAAACCAGAACTGGAGATATCAATTTGAATTCATGGGTTTTAAAATGTATAAGTAGGTAGAAATTTATTTGTTCTATGTCAACAAATACATTGTTCCCATGCCCATTCTTTCTGTCCCACACCTGACACATCTCCTATGGGTCAATATTCCTTTAGTTTCTTATTTTGTAGTTTTTAAATCTTGTGTTTCTTTTATATGTATTTCCCCATGGACTTCTTTGAGCTCATTTAGAATCCTTGCAAACAAAAAATGCACCTAAAGCTTCATATAAATGAGTAACAATGGTAATGGATGATAGCTCAGAAAATAAGAATCCATGAGGCCACATTGGTATGAATAAATAAATAAATATAAATAAGGAACAAGGGTAAATTTCTTTTTATAGGAGAATACAACTAATGAACACAGAACAATTAACAAAAGGAGAAAAATCACCATTTGGCCACTATATTTTCAATAATTTTGTCATATAAGAATTACCAATTTGGTGGAGGGAGGAAGAAGAGAGTAAAGAAAAGATGAATAGTGATCAAAGGAGACTTGACTGGGGGTGGTAAACATATAATGCAATATACAGGTGATGCCTTATAGAACTATAATTATATTCATCAAAGTTACCCCAGCTCTGGTGGGTAGGCTCAGTGGTAGACTGTTGACCTGGTATGTGGATGTCCCAGCTTTGATTCCCGGTCAGGGCTCAAAGAAGTGACCATCTGCCTCTCTTCCCATCTACCACATCCCTATTTTCCTCCACAGCCATGGCTGAATTGGTTGGAGCATGTCGGTCCTGGGTGCTGAATATGGCTCCAAGGAGCCTTTACACAAGCGCTAAAAATAGCTCAGTACTCAAGCATTGGTCCCAGATAAGGTTGCTGGGTGGATTCCTGTTGGGTACATGCAGAAGTCTCTCTATCTTCCATCTTCTCACTAAAAATAATAATCAATGTTACTTCAATAAATTGTGTAGAAAATAAAAAAAAAATAAAAATAATGCACATGTCGGAAAGTGTGTTACAAATCTCTATTCAAATGTTTACTAGAGTCCCAGATGGCAATGGAGTAGGCGGATGTTCCAACTACCACCTCCCAGGACCAAATTGGATTACAACTTAATTTAAGAACAATCATCTTGAAAAACCAACTTTGGACAAAAGGAAGAGGAGTCCATAACCAAGGATCACAGAAGAAGCCACATCAAGACAGTTTAGGAAGTGTGGAGACATGGAAAGGGCTGTATGCTTTCAGGAGTAAGCAGCAGCTGAGGGTCTGGAGGACTCTTACTGTGGGGAGGGTCACCCTGGAGGTGTGGGTATTCAGTCTCAGGCATGGAACCCCAGCCTAGAGCCCCAGAGCCTAGAAGAGGTGCCCACACAGCATTTGGGGTGAAAAGAGCCAGGTTTCTGTCTGCGAGAAAGAGACTGAGCTTTCTGAGATGCATGGTCCGTCTTAAAGGGCCCACACAGAAAATCTTATTCACAGCTACTTACCTGGGGCTCTGGTTGAGGTAGAGCTGAGTGGACAGGAGTTGCATTAGGAAAGTGTAAAGTTGGCAGCCCAGGAATGACATGTGGGGGATGACCGCCAGAACCCCTGTGCTGAGTCATTTTTCAATACTGCAGTAACTATATTTTTTGGGTGGAGTATCCCCTTTGTGCAGCATTAGCCTGGGGAAAAGCCTCCACCCTCTGGAGTTTCTCCTACCCCAGTCATGGCATCAGATCGTGCTGAGAGGCTGGGAAGTAGGGAGCATGTCAGTGGCTCAGTTTTCTGGTCTTGAGATCATAGCTTTCCCCCACAGGCTCCTGAATCTAGGACTGGTGCTTCCAACTCACAGGAGACTCAGTAGAAACTGTCTGGATTAGGAGTAGACCACACTTCTGGGTCTCAGAGGCCACATTACCAGACTCCTGGGGCCACACCCTACTGAGATCTGTGATAAAAATCTGGACAGACTGACACTTGGTGCCGAGGGGTGGAGCCACACCCACCACCGTTCCAATCCCTGAATTGCTGCAGGTGCTAGAATCTAGCAGAGGTTTTTTCAGTGGCTGAGTCCAACAAGCAACCAGCAGACAGAGGATGGAGGAGCCAGGACCCAGGCAAAGTTGGCCTTTTAAGTGGAACTTGCCCCAGACCCAGTGTGAGTAAAAGCCAGCCTAGGAGTGCAGGTTTGGTATTTCCATGTACACCTGGGCCCAGCAGAAGCAGCCACAAACTCAGGATTGTTTGTAGCTCCATGAAGGTTGCTGAGGGCCTGTCACGGGCGGTGTCTCCCACTGGTCTGCACTGGGTTCCTGCCAGGGAAGTCCAGAGCTGGTACATTCAGTGGCCAGCTATGGAGAGCACTGGTTCAGGACCTAACAACTCTTCCTACAGTGGGATCCTAAAGAAAGACTGCTCACATCAGGCCCACCTGAGGCCAATTCCACTGTCTGAAATCAGCACCGGCACAGAGGCTAAGTGCATTGGATAGGGTGGAGCTTCACAATCAGCCAGCCTTGGTGTTGAGTATCCAGTCCTGCTAGGCTGGACTACTCAGAAGGAAAGGACATAGGCTTGGAACATGGACATTTAACATGTGGGTCCCCATGAGTCTATTGTTGGATTTGGTCGATGGGCTTAGCCACATTTGGGGTGGGACACAGTCAGCCCAATGGGAGGACTCTCTTAGTCATCCTCCCTGAGATCAGAGTCTTACCAGCTGAAAGAATTTCTGCAGAGGGGGCTCTAAGCCACAACTGACTGAACCTGCTGCTCACCTTTTTGGGGAGAAATAAAATTTGAGTATCCAGCAGTGGTTGAAGGATTAAGCTCTGGAGTAGGGGGTATATTCCCCATACTAAGCTCCTGACAAAGAGACTCCTGATGTAGGGGGTTCCACTACATCACAACCTCAGCGGCCCTAAATCACCAAGTGTGCAACTTGTAGGGGGTTTGTTTGGGTGAGGCCAGTCTGACCCTACATTACCATCTTACTACAGAAGACTCTGTGGAAAGACCAGACAGCTGCAAGAGGAGCAGGAACAGCTGAAACGTGGAGACAAATCTTACAGAGTTGAGGACTACTACGGAGCTGCTGTCATCTCTAAGCAGGAGGAAGCTGATTCTTATACTAAGGTTGACCACTACTGCACTGTCCAAAATGACACAAACAGCAAAAGTGCTGTAACTGCAGACAAGTAGCCCACAGCAAGTTACAACCAACAGCTGACACCAATCCAAGAAGATCTAGACTCTAAAGCCAACACAACAGTCAGTGGTGGCAGACAGCACCAACCCTATACTCAGCTAGTTACACAAGCAGCATGCCCTAAGTAGAGTCTAGCAGGCACTGGACACTGTGGAGAATAAATAATGCCAAAAAGCACAGACATTGCATAGTGTGTAATACACATGATCAAGTTTGACCCTTAGAGCCAGCTAGCCTGAAGGGATAACTGTACCCATGAAAGGACCAAATGCATTTAATATTCACATACAATAAGAGGGAAAATAGCACCCTCAACAAGCATTCCTAGAACAAGAAAAACAGGTGGCCTGGAGGTTGATACCACTGAGCCCATTTCCTTCATAAAGAGCACACAAAAATTTCAAAGTCAGACAGCACTACCTAATGCACAGACAAAATGGGAAGACAGAGGAATGTGACCCAAATGAATGAACAAGAGAAATCCCCAGATAAAGGACTGAATGAAATGGAAGTAACCAAACTACCAGATGCAGAGTTTAAAATAATGATTTTAGGATGCTCAAGGATCTTAGAGCAACTATGGATGGACATAATGAGCACCTAAATAAAGAGATAATAAGCATCAAAAAGGGCATTGAAACCTTAAAAAAGAACCAGTCAGAAATGACAAGTACAATATCAGAATGAAGAGTGAACCAGAAGGAATCAATAGGAGGCTATATGAAGCAGAGGATTGCATCAGCAATTTAGAGGACAAAAAAATCAGAAGCACAGAAGCAGAGCAGCAAAAGGACAAGAGGTTGAAAAAGACTGGAAACTCTAAGAGAGCTCTGTGACAACATGAAGAGAAACAACATTGCATCACAGGGGTTCCTGAAGGAGAAGAGAATGAACAAGGGATAAAAAACCATGTTTGAAGAAATCATAGCTGAAAACTTCCCTAAATTGATGAAGGAAAAAGTCACACACAATCCAAAACCACAGAAAGTCCCATTAAAGAGGAACCCAAGGAGGCTGACACAAAAACACATCATAATTAAAGTGCTAAAGTTAAGAGACAAAGAAAGAATACTAAAAGCTAAAAGAAAAAAGCAGTTAATTACCTACAGAGGAGCCCTCCTAAGGATGACATCTGAATTCTCAATAGAAACACTTGAGGCCAGAAGAGATAGGCAAGAAATATTCAAAGTGATGCAAAGAACCTACAACCAAGTCTTTATCCAGCAAGGCTATTGTTTAAAATTGAAGGAGAAATTAAAAGCTTCACAGAAAAACAACAACAAAACAAAACAAAACTCAAGGAACTCATTACAACCAAACCAGTACTGCAAGAAATGTTAAGGGGCCTACTGTTAAAAGAGCAAAGGGAAAAAAAATCTAGAAAAGAGGATTGTAGATTTAAAGAATAAAATGGCAATAAATAAGTACATATTAATAATAATCTTAAATGTGAGTGAATTAAATACTCCAATCAAAAGATATAGGGTAGCTACATGGATAAGAAAACAGGACCCATATATATGTTGTTTACAAGAGACACACCTCAGAACAAAAGATACACATAGACTGAAAGTGAAGGGATGAAAAAATATTTCATGCAAATGAAAATGAAAAAAAAGGGCTGGGGTAGCAATACTTATATCTGACAAAATAGCCCTTAATACAAAGGCTATAGTAAGAGATAAAGAAGGTCACTACATAATGTTAAAGGAAGAAATTCATCAAGAGTACATAACCACTATAAATATTTATGCTTCTAACATAGGAGCACCTAAATATATAAAGCAGATTTTGATGGACATACAGGGTGAGATCAACAGCAATACTATAATAGTAGGGGATTTTAATACACCACTAACATCAATGGATAGATTCGCCAGACAGAAAATTAACAAAGAAACAGCCTCCATATATGACAAACTAGATCAACTGGATTTAATTGATATCTTCATGACATTTCAACCTAAAGCAATAGAATATACATTCTTGTCAAGTGCTCATGGTACATTCTCTAGGATAGACCAAATATTAGGACCTAAACCAAGTCTCAATAAATTTAAAAAGACTGAAATCATATTAAGCATCTTCTCTGACCACAATGGCATGAAACTAGAAATCATCTGCAATAGAAAAACTGAAAAACATTTAAACATTTGGAGGCTAAATAGCATATTATTAAATAATGAATGGGATAACAATGAGATCAAGGAAGAAATAAAAAATTTCCTTGAAAAAAATGAAAATGAGATGACGTCAGAGTAATGGCGGGGTAGGAAGCGATACCAATAAATCTCCCCCAAAACTCAACAAGATCTTCAACCAGAAACAGAAAAACCTATACTTGGAGCTTCCAGATGCTTCGCAATACACCCAAAGGTATGATTGAGTGAAAAATTGGCTAAATATATAACCAAACCCCGAAGGAAATAGGGAGTAAGAAATGCTCCGCCTTCCTCACTAACCTAAACAGGGCGGCTTTCTCTGGTAACTGTGAATATAGAAACTGAGGCGGGCAAAGGGGGTGAATACATCCAGGCCGCAAAACAAACGGCCGAACCAGGCTGTGGCACGGAGATCCAAGCCAAGGAAAATCTGATCCTGTGGCAACCCGGGCAATACAAGCTAACACTCGCGCCAAACCCAAACAAAGAAAGACAAGCGGCGCGGCCATTTTACCCGGTCTCCTGGCTGGTGCGCAGTTAGTGGGCGAGAGATTTCTTCCTAGGCCCCGGGAGTCAGTGCCCGTGTTGCCTCACGGAGAGGCAGGGTCAGAGGCCTTTCTGTGGGCCGAGGGCAGAGTCTCTGGGCAGCCCCAGCGCCCTGGGAAAGCCACGCACGGGAGGGAGTGAGAACTAATTCCAACGGTGGAGATTTTCCGTGCCGGAGGGTATTTCACTCAGAGGGAAAGCGGCCGGCCTCATATCCTGGTTTGCGCGCGCAGATAAGGAGTGAGCGATTCCTCCGAGTGCCTCGGCAGTGCGCGCCCGTGTCATCGCACAGAGGAGCAGAGTCAGGGGCCTTTGTGTGGGCCAAAGCGGAATCTCGGGCCGCCCCAGCGCCTTGCAAAAGCCGCGCACGGGGACGGAGCGAGACTCAATTCCAACGCTGCAACTTTTCCCTGCGGTTGGGGGTTTCACTCAGAGCGTGAGACTTCTGGCCGGATATCCTGGTCTGCGCGCGCAGCCAGTGAGTGAGAGTTTCCTCCAAGCGCCCCGGAAGTGGGCACCCGCTTGTGTTACCGGACAGAGTGGCAGAGCCAGAGGTCTTTGAATGGCCGGAAAGCCCGCCTGATTATGCTAGCAGCTCTGACTGACTGAGCCTTACCCAGAGCCCTGTGCTGAGTGGAAATAGAGTGGGGAGTTGCCAGCTCTTTGAGCCTCTTACTATCCAGGCAGAGGCAGCAGCAACCCCATAGCTAGATTATCAGGCTACTAATTGAGGAAGGAAAGACTAGGAGAAAGGCTCTAGGAACACGGACTCTCTCACTGTAGGAGCCTATAAATGCTAATAGCCTAGACTGCCAACGAGACTAAAGCACAATACATGACATTGCCATAGAGACTTATCAACTGCAAACCTCCACCTGAGCGTGGCAAAGGGGCAAAACCTGGGGTACAGAGTCACCAACCAGGAAGAGGGAGAGAAAAGAAAAAGCAAGAAGATAACCTCTCAAAATCAAGAATAATCTGCAGACTTTATAACCTATCCCATTTTATTATATTTGTTCGTTTGTTTCTCTTATCTTCATTCTTGATACTTTTTTTTTCCTCCTCCAATTTGGCCGATTAACTCTCTGCCGGTCTTACTCTCTCCTCTCCTTGAACTACACTACCCATAAGTGTTACATCTCCCATTATCTTTTCTCTTCTCTTCCTTTCTCTCTATGAGGGTTGCACTCCAAAACCCTTAACTCTCTCTCTCTCTCTCCTTTCTTTTTTCTTCTTTTAGTGGTTCCCTCTTATTTTCTCTCTCTCTCTCTTTCTTTTCTCCCTCTATATTAGTTTCTTCCTTTCTCCTTTACATCTCCTCTCACTCAAACCTCAATAACAAACAAATTATCTTATCTGGGACTCAAACTTATGTTTCTGGCATTCTGGGGGGTTTTTACTTCACCTTTTTAACTCACTAGCAGTGCTCCCATCCCTGGCTCTCCATATTATCTAGTTCTTGTTCCACTAAATACAATAGTAATTTTTTAATTTGTCCCCCCATTTTTCCGTTTTCCTCTTAATCCTCTCATCATAACTCTTACACAACCAACACCTAAAAGCAAATCATTTTATTCTTGACCCAAATTTTTTCCTTATTTGCTTTTTGTGGGTCCATACGCTCTTTTTTTTTTTTCTTCTTTTTTGTTTCTTTTTTTTTTTTTTTTTTGTTTGCCCCTTTATTACTTTTCCCCAATTCAGGCCCTCCATCACAGGCATTGTTTGTTATAATTCACAGTCCACCACAAGATTTTATCAAGAAAGAGGGGAGAGGAGAGGAGAGGAAAAAAGGAGGGGGGGAATAATTTCCTTTTTTTTTTTTTTTTTTTTTAATTTTTATTTTATTTTATTTTTCTTTATTTCATTATTAATTTTTTTTAAAAAAAACAACTCTTTTCGATTTTTTTTTATTATTTTTTAAACTTTTTATTCTTTATTAAATCTCATTAATACTATCAACAAAACCACCCTCAGATGCCATTAAGGAAGAGAAAATCGAATATCATGGATACAAAAGAAAGAGAGGTAACACAGCTAGATGAGGAAAAATCTATGGAGAAAAAATTTAATATATTGGAAACCTTGGAGCTAAATGACAGAGAATTCAAGATAGAAATCCTAAAAATCCTCCGAGATATACAAGAAAACACAGAAAGGCAATTTAGGGAGCTCAGAAAACAACTCAATGAACACAAAGAATATATGTCCAAGGAAATTGAAACTATAAAAACAAATCAAACAGAGATGAAAAACTCAATTCACGAGCTGAAATACGAGGTAACAAGCTTAGCTAATAGAACAGGTCAGATAGAAGAGAGGATTAGTGAAATAGAAGACAAACAACTTGAGGCACAACAGAGAGAAGAAGAAAGAGACTCAAAAATTAAAAAAAATGAGATAGCCCTACAAGAATTATCTGACTCCATCAAAAAGAATAACATAAGAATAATAGGTATATCAGAGGGAGAAGAGAGAGAAAATGGAATGGAGAACATACTCAAACAAATAATAGATGAGAACTTCCCAAGCCTGTGGAAAGAACTAAAGCCTCAAGTTCAAGAAGCAAACAGAACTCCAAGTTTTCTTAACCCCAACAAACCTACTCCAAGGCATATCATAATGAAATTGACACAAACCAACAGCAAAGAAAAAATTCTCAAGGCAGCCAGGGAAAAGAAGAATACAACATATAAAGGAAGACCCATTAGATTATCATCAGATTTCTCAGCAGAAACTCTACAAGCTAGAAGAGAATGGACCCCAATATTTAAAGTCCTGAAAGAGAGGAACTTTCAGCCACGAATACTATACCCATCAAAGCTATCCTTCAAATATGAAGGAGAAATAAAAACATTCACAGATACAGAAAAGATGAGGGAATTTATCATCAGAAAACCCCCACTGCAGGAATTACTAAAGGGGGTTCTCCAATCAGATACAAAGAACAAAAAAAAACAGAGCCACAAGTAAAAGCTCCAAGAAGAACACAATAAAACCAAATTTAAACTGTGACAACAACAAAAAGAAAGAGGGGGAGAAGATGGAGATTAACAGTAGCAAAGGACGATGGAGTGCAAAAGTACTCACAAAATAGTTCACTACAATGAACAGGGTCGGGACCCTTTTCATTATTCAAAGGTAACCACCATTGAAAAAACCACCACAGAAGCACATGAGATAAAAAAGATAGCAACAGTGGAAAGATGTATGGAATACAACCAAATAAAAACAAAAGATAGAAAAACAAAAGAGAAGGATCAAACAAGACACAAAACTAACAGAAAGCAAGATATAAAATGGCAATAGGGAACCCACAAGTATCAATAATTACACTAAATGTAAACGGATTAAACTCTCCAATAAAAAGGCACAGAGTAGCAGAATGGATTAAAAAAGAAAATCCAACTGTATGCTGCCTACAGGAAACTCATCTAAGTAACAAGGATAAAAACAAATTCAAAGTGAAAGGCTGGAAAACAATACTCCAAGCAAATAACATCCAAAAAAAAGCAGGTGTAGCAATACTCATATCGGATAATGCTGACTACAAGACAGGAAAAGTACTCAGAGACAAAAATGGCCATTTCATAATGGCTAAGGGGACACTGAATCAAGAAGACATAACAATTCTTAATATATATGCACCAAACCAAGGAGCACCAAAATATATAAGACAGCTACTTATGGATCTTAAAACAAAAACTGACAAAAATACAATCATACTTGGAGACCTCAATACACCGCTGACGGCTCTAGATCGGTCATCCAAACAGAGAATCAACAAAGACATAGTGGCCTTAAACAAAACACTAGAGCACCTGGATATGATAGACATCTACAGGACATTTCATCCCAAAGTGACTGAGTATACATTTTTCTCCAGTGTACATGGATCATTCTCAAGAATTGACCATATGTTGGGCCACAAAAACAACATCAGCAAATTCAGAAAAATTGAAGTTGTACCAAGCATATTTTCTGATCATAAAGCCTTGAAACTAGAATTCAACTGCAAAAAAGAGGAAAAAAATCCCACAAAAATGTGGAAACTAAACAACATACTTTTAAAAAATGAATGGGTCAAAGAAGAAATAAGTGCAGAGATCAAAAGATATATACAGACTAATGAAAATGACAATACGACATATCAGAATCTATGGGATGCAGCAAAAGCAGTGATAAGAGGGAAGTTCATATCACTTCAGGCATATATGAACAAACAAGAGAGAGCCCAAGTGAACCACTTAACTTCCCACCTTAAGGAACTAGAAAAAGAAGAACAAAGACAACCCAAAACCAGCCGAAGAAAGGAGATAATAAAAATCAGAGCAGAAATAAATGAATTAGAGAACAGAAAAACTATAGAAAAAATTAATAGAACAAGGAGCTGGTTCTTTGAAAAGATCAACAAAATTGACAAACCCTTGGCAAGACTTACCAAGGAAAAAAGAGAAAGAACTCATATAAACAAAATCCAAAATGAAAGAGGAGAAATCACCACGGACACCGTAGATATACAAAGAATTATTGTAGAATACTATGAAAAACTTTATGCCACTAAATTCAACAACCTAGAAGAAATGGATAAATTCCTAGAAAAATACAACCTTCCTAGACTGAGTCAAGAAGAAGCAGAAAGCCTAAACAGACCTATCAGTAGAGAAGAAATAGAAAAAACCATTAAAAACCTCCCCAAAAATAAAAGTCCAGGCCCTGACGGCTATACCAGCGAATTTTATCAAACATTCAAAGAAGACTTGGTTCCTATTCTACTCAAAGTCTTCCAAAAAATTGAAGAAGAAGCAATACTTCCAAACACATTTTACGAAGCCAACATAACCCTCATACCAAAACCAGGCAAGGATGGCACAAAAAAAGAAAACTACAGACCAATATCTCTAATGAATACAGATGCTAAAATACTAAACAAAATACTAGCAAATTGAATACAACAACATATTAAAAAAATAATACATCATGATCAAGTGGGATTCATCCCAGAATCTCAAGGATGGTTCAACATACGTAAAACGGTTAATGTAATACACCATATCAACAAAACAAAGAACAAAAACCACATGATCTTATCAATAGACGCAGAAAAGGCTTTCGATAAAATACAACACAATTTTATGTTTAAGACTCTCAACAAAATGGGTATAGAAGGAAAATATCTCAACATGATAAAGGCCATATATGATAAACCATCAGCTAACATCATATTAAATGGCACTAAACTGAAGGCTTTCCCCCTTAAATCAGGAACAAGACAGGGTTGTCCACTCTCTCCACTCTTATTTAATGTGGTACTAGAGGTTCTAGCCAGAGCCATCAGACAAGACAAAGAAATAAAAGGCATCCATATCGGAAAAGAAGAAGTAAAGGTATCACTTTTTGCAGATGATATGATACTATACATCGAAAACCCCAAAGAATCCACAAAAAGACTACTAGAAACAATAAGCCAATACAGTAAGGTCGCAGGATACAAAATTAACATACAGAAGTCAATAGCCTTTCTATATGCCAACAATGAAACAACTGAGAAGGAACTCAAAAGAACAATCCCCTTCACGATTGCAACAAAAAAAATAAAATACTTAGGAATAAACATAACAAAGAATGTAAAGGACTTATATAATGAAAACTATAAACCATTGTTAAGGGAAATCGAAAAAGATATAATGAGATGGAAGAATATACCTTGTTCTTGGCTAGGAAGAATAAATATAATCAAGATGGCTATATTACCCAAAGCAATATACAAATTTAATGCAATTCCCATCAAACTTCCAATGACATTTTTTAAAGAAATAGAGCAAGAAATCATCAGATTTATATGGAACTATAAAAAACCCCGAATAGCCAAAGCAATCCTAAAGAAAAAGAATGAAGCTGGGGGCATTTCAATACCTGACTTCAAACTCTATTATAGGGCCACGACAATCAAAACAGCATGGTATTGGCAGAAAAATAGACACTCAGACCAATGGAACAGAATAGAAAGTCCAGAAATAAAACCACATATATATAGTCAAATAATTTTTGATAAAGGGGCCAACAACACACAATGGAGAAAAGAAAGCCTCTTCAATAAATGGTGCTGGGAAAACTGGAAAGCCACATGCAAAAGAATGAAACTGGACTACAGTCTCTCCCCCTGTACAAAAATTAACTCAAAATGGATCAAAGATCTAAACATAAGACCTGAAACAATTAAGTACATAGAAGAAGACATAGGTACTCAACTCAGGGACCTGGGTTTTAAAGAGCATTTTATGAATTTGACTCCACAGGCAAGAGAAGTGAAGGCAAAAATTAATGAATGGGACTACATCAGACTAAGAAGTTTTTGCTCAGCAAGAGAAACTGATAACAAAATAAACAGAAAGCCAACTAAATGGGAAATGATTTTTTCAAACGACAGCTCAGATAAGGGCCTAATATCCAAAATATACAAAGAACTCATAAAACTCAACAACAAACAAACAAACAATCCAATAAAAAAATGGGAAGAGGATATGAATAGACACTTCTCCCAGGAAGAAATACAAATGGCCAACAGATATATGAAAAGATGCTCATCTTCTTTAGCTATTAGAGAAATGCAAATCAAAACGGCAATGAGATACCACCTCACACCTGTTCGATTAGCTGTTATTAGCAAGTCAGGTAACAGCAAATGTTGGAGAGGCTGTGGAGAAAAAGGAACCCTCATACACTGTTGGTGGGAATGTAAAGTAGTACAACCATTATGGAAGAAAGTATGGTGGTTCCTCAAAAAACTGAAAATAGAACTACCTTATGACCCAGCAATCCCTCTACTGGGTATATATCCCAAAAACTCAGAAACATTGATACGTAAAGACACATGCAGCCCCATGTTTATTGCAGCATTGTTCACAGTGGCCAGGACATGGAAACAACCAAAAAGCCCATCAATAGATGACTGGATAAAGAAGATGTGGCACATATACACTATGGAATACTACTCAGCCATAAGAAATGATGACATCGGAACATTTACAGCAAAATGGTGGGATCTTGATAACATGATACGAAGCGAAATAAGTAAATCAGAAAAAAACAGGAACTGTATTATTCCATACGTAGGTGGGACATAATAGTGAAACTAAGAGACATTTATAAGAGTGTGGTGGTTACGGGGGAGGAGGGGGGAATGGGAGAGGGTTAGGGGGTGGGGAGGGGCACAAAGAAAACAAGATAGAAGGTGACAGAGGACAATCTGACTTTGGGTGGTGGGTATGCAACATAATTGAACGACAAGATAACCTGGACTTGTTATCTTTGAATATATGTATCCTGATTTATTGATGTCACCCCATTAAAAAAATAAAATTATATAATAAAATAAATAAATAAATAAATAATAATGAGTTTTGAAAAAAAAAATGAAAATGAATATAAAACAACTCAAAATTTATGAGACACAACAAAAGCAGTCCTTAGAGGGAAGTTCATAGCATTACAGACATACCTTATAAAGCAATAAAAAGCTCAAATAAACAACTTAACGTTGCATCTAGAAAACTAGAAAAAGAACAACAAATAAAGCCCAGAGAAAGTAGAAGGAAGGAAATTATAAAGATCAGAGTGGAAATAAATGACATAGAGGCTAAAAAAAAAAAATTAGTACAAAGGATCAATGAAACCAAGAGCTGGTTCTTTGAAAAGGTAAACAAGATTGACAAAGCTTTAAGTAGACTCATCAAGAAAAAAAGAGAGAAGACTTAAATAAAATTAGAAATGAAAAAGAAGTAACAACTGACACCATAGAAATACAAAGGATTATAAGAAATACTATGAAGATCTATATGCCAAAATATTGGACAACCTAGATGAAATGGATGAATTCCTAGAAACATACAATTTGCCAAGACTCAATCTGGAAGAATCAGAAAACCTAAACAGACCAATTACAACAAATGACATTGAAAAAGTTATCAAGACTCCCACCAAACAAAAGTTTGGGACCAGATGGCTTCACAGGTGAATTTTACCAAATATTCAAAGAAGAACAAACACCTATCCTTCTCAAGCTATTTTAAAAAATTCAAAAGGAGTGAAGATTTCCAAGCTCCTTTTAAGAGGCAAGCATTATCCTCATTCCTAAACCAGATAAAGACACTACAAAGAAAGAAAATTATAGACTGATATCCCTGATGATCATTTTAGCAAACTGAATCCATCAATACATTAAAAAACTAATACATTATGATCAAGTGGGATTTTACTCTGGGGAGGCAAAGCTGGTATAATATTCACAAACCAATCAATGTAATTCATCACATAAACAAAAGGAAGAATAAAAATCACATGATTATATCAATAAATGCAGAAAAAGCATTTGATAAAATCCAGCACCCATCTATGATCAAAACTCTCAGCAAAGTGGGAATACAGAGAACATACCTCAACATAATAAAGGCCAACTATGACTAACCCACAGCCAACATCATGCTCAATAGAACAAAAATTAAAAGCAATCCCTTTGAGATCAGGAAAAAGCAGAGGTGCCCACTTTCACCATCGTTGTTCAACATATTTCTGGAAGTCCTAGCCACAGCAATCAGACAAGACGAAGAAATAAAAGGCATCCAAATTGGAAATGAGGAAGTAAAATTATCATTATTTCCTGATGACATGATACTGTACATAGAAAGCCCTAAAGTCTAAGTCAAAAAACTACTAGACCTGATAATTGAATTTGGCAAGGTAGCAGGATATAAAATTTGTATTCAGAAATCAGTGGCATTTTTACACACCAACAAAAAAATATCCACCAATCCCTCTACTAGGTATATACCCCCAAATTCAAAAACACTGCTACGTAGAGACACATGCAGCCCCATGTTCATTGCAGCATTGTTCACATTGGCCAAAACATGAAAACAACTAAAAAGCCCTTCAATAGATGACTGGATAAAGAAGATGTAGTACATATATACTATAGAATACTACTCAGCCATAAGAAGTGATGACATAGGATCATTTACGACAACATGGATGGATCTTGATAACCTTATACTGAGTGAAATAAGTAAATCAGAAAAAACTAAGAACTATATGATTCCATAAATAGATGGGACATAAAAATGAGACTCAGGGACATGGACAAGAGTGTGGTGGTTACCAGCAGAGGGAAGGGAGGAGAGGGGAGATGGAGGGGGTGGGGAGAGAGGAGGGGCACAAAGAAAACCAGATAGAAGGTGGCGTAAGACAATTTGACTTTGGGTGATGGGTTTGCAACATAATTAAATGTCAAAATAACCTGGAGATGTTTTCTCTGAACCTATGTAGCCTGACTGATCAATATCACCCCATTAAAATTAATTAAAGGCCCTGGCCGATTGGCTCAGTGGTAGAGCGTCGGCCTGGCGTGCAGGAGTCCCGGGTTCGATTCCTGGCCAGGGCACACAGAAGAAGCGCCCATCTGCTTCTCCACCACCCCCTCCTTCCTCTCTGTTTCTCTCTTCCCCTCCCGCAGCCGAGGCTCCATTGGAACAAAAAGATGGTCCAGGCGCTGGGGATGGCTCCTTGGCCTCTGCCCCAGGCACTAGAGTGGCTCTGGTAGCGACAGAGCGACTCCCCGAATGGGCAGAGCATCGGCCCCTGGTGGGTGTGCCGGGTGGATCCCGGTCGGGTGCATGTGGGAGTCTGTCTGACTGCCTCCCCATTTCCAGCTTTGGAAAAACTTAAAAAAAAATTAACTAAAAAAATGTCTGAAAAAAGAAATTAAGGGAACAATTCCCTTCACTATTGCAACAACAACAACAAAAAATAAAGTACCTAGGAGTAAATTTAACCAAGGATATAAAAGACTTGTACTTGGATAATTATAAAACATTGATAAAAGAAGTTAAGGAAGATACAAACAAGTGGAAGCATATATCATGTTTGTGGATAGGAAGAATAAACATCATTAAAATGTCTATATTACCCAAAGCAATCTATAAATTCTATGCAATTCTTATTAAAATACCAATGGCATACTTCAAAGATATAGAACAAATATTCCAAAAATTTATATGGAACCAAAATAGAACACGAGTAGCCTCAAAAATCTTGAAAATGAAGAATAACATCGGAGGTATTATATTTCCTGATATCAAGTTATACTACAAGGCCATAGTAATCAAAACAGCTTGGTATTGACATAAGAACAGGCATACAGATCTATGGAACAGAACAGACAGTCCAGAAATAAACCAACACCTTTGTGGTCAATTGATATTTGACAAAGGAGGTAAGAGCATACAGTGGAGTCAAGAAAGTCTCTTTAAAAAATGGTGTTGGGAAAATTGAACAGGCACATGCAAAAATATAGAACTAGACCAACTTACACCATTCATAAAAATAAACTCAAAATGGATAAAAGACTTAAATGTAAGTCGTGAAATTATAATAACCTTGGAAGAATACCTAGGCAGTAAACTCTCTGATATCTCTCATAGCAATATTTTTGCCGATTTATATCCATGGGCAAGTAAAATAAAGTCAAGATAAACCAATGGGACTATATCAAACTAAAAAGCTTTTGCACAGCAAAAGACATCATGAACAAAATTTAAAAGCAACCCACACAATGGAAGAATCTATTTGCCAATATGTCTGATAAGGGGTTAATAACCAAAATTTATAAAGAACTTCTAAAAGTCAACACCAGGAAGGTAAACAATGCAATTAAAAAATGGGCAAAAGAACTAAGTAGACACTTCTCAAAACAGGACATATAGATGGCTAATAGGCATAAGAAAAAATGTTTAACATCATTAATCATCAGACAATGCAAATTAAAGCCAAAATGTGGTACCACCTCACACCTGTCAGAATGGTGCTCATTAACAAATCAACACACAATAAATGCTGACAAAGTTGTGAAGAAAAGGGCACCCTCCTGCACTGCTGGTGGGAATGCAGACTGCAGCCACTGTGGAAAACAGTATGGAGCTTTCTCAAAAATTAAAAATGGAACTGCCTTTCGATTCAGCTATGCCACTTTTAGGAATATATCCTAAGAACACCAAATCACTGATTAAAAAGAAGAATGCATTCCCATGTTTATTGCACGATTGTTCACAATAGCCAAGACCTGGAAACAGACCAAGTGTCTGCCAGTGGACGAGTAGATGAAAACACTGTGGTACATATACACAATGGAATACTATGTGGCCATAAAAAAGAAGGGAATCTTACCTTTTGCGATGGCATGGATGGACCTAGAGATTATAAGGGTTAGTAAAATAAGCCAGGCAGAGAAGGAAAAATATCATATGATCTCACTGATATGTGGAATCTAAGGAACAAAATGAACTGAGGAACAGAATAGAGGCAGAGGCAGGGTCACAGGGAGCAGAGGGACAGCTGTCAGAGGGAAGGGGGATGAAGAGATGGGATCAAAGAAGGTGAAGGGGTTAGTGAAATTATATATATCTAACACAGAGATACAGATAAGATAACAGGACAGCAAATCCCAAAGGGAAGGGAGGGGCAATGGGGGACAAGGAGGTGGGGGTGAGGGAGTTATATTGAGTGGGACACTTGAATTCATGTTAACACAGTAAATTAAAAATAATAGGTCCTGGCCGGTTGGCTCAGTGGTAGAGCATCGGCCTGGCATGCAGGTGTTCCGGGTTCAATTCCCAGCCAGGGCACACAGGAGAAGTGCCATCTGCTTCTCCACCCCTCCCCCTCTCCTTCCTCTCTGTCTCTCTCTTCCCCTCCTGCAGCCAAGGCTTCATTGGAGCAAAGATGGCCCGGGCGCTGGAGATGGCTCTGTGGCCTCTGCCTCAGGCGCTAGAGTGGCTCTGGTTGTGACAGAGCGACGCCCCGGATGGGCAGAGCATCGCCCCCTGTTGGGCGTGCCCGGTGGATCCCGGTCAGGCACATGTGGGAGTCTGTCTGACTGCCTTCCCGTTTCTGGCTTAGGAAAAATACAAAAAAAAAAAAATACAAAAACAAACAAATAAATAAATAAAAATAATTTCATTAAAAAATAAATCCTTTATTCCCATAAAAAGAAGTTTACAAATAAGTCCTATGAATCACTCACTGTCAGTCCTGACTAGATCTCCTCAAGTAATTTGTAAGAGAATATTTCCCCAAAATGGAGTACTAATTCCATGGTAAGAATTTTGTTGGTGTTACCCCTCAAAACCATGTCTTATTTAGTCTTACAGAACAAAATCAGCAGCTGCAGGTTACCTGGCATCTTGAATGTAGTTGTGTTATCTTCACAGCATGTATAGCAGGACCTTGTAATAGGAGCACATTCACTTTATGGTAATTAGCTCTGGTATTTAGTTATTAAATAAAAATATGCCTGTTTTGTACCTTTAGGAAGATTATGAAAATCAACTGATTAAATATATGAAATATTAAACTAGAAAGGAATCCATGGTGGATGTTAAGTATAGTGGGTGAAATGTAACAAGGAACACGTTATGTTTGCACAGTATCAAAATATCTACCCTTGTGATATCAATTAATTACAAGGTTAAAATAGTAACTTTAAAGAAATGATAACTTTACAGCAGAGAACCAGGCAGACAGCATGTTAGCCATCTGATGGAGGATCAAAACACTAGTCATGGGAAAATTAATAGGCACTGTGGTGTATCTACTGAAAATGTAAGCCTGAAAGGTGTACACAAAATACATATACACAGAAGGGAAACACAGTAAACAGTTAACCATTGGGGAATCTGGGTGAAGCCTGTTGAGGAATTCTTTATGTCATTTTTAAAGCATTTGTATATCTTTACAATCATTTCAAAATAAAAAGTTGAAAGATCCTTGATCAGGTAGGAACAATGCCCAAGAAGAAAGGAGCCCAGAGCATCACTGGAATCAGGGACACTGTCCCCAAGGACTCCAGTCCCTCTGGCTCTGGGACACACAGCTCCCCAAAGGGCAGTCAGAAAGTAGCCCGAAGCCTGGGGACTGTGTTTCAGTCTCTCATTAGTAATTAAGTCTTGGACGCATTTCTCTGAAGCTGGTGGAGGAGAATGAAGGTCTCTAGAAGGGCCAGGGCCACAGATGCTTCTTCTCTGTGTCTGGACCTAAGGCCTCCTGAAGAAACCTGAGGAGTCGAGCAGCAGTCTGGAGCAGAAGGGGTCTGACTCAGCAGTGACGGGCACAGGTCAGAGGGGCTGGGACTCTGCCCTTGGCAATGGGTCTGCCTGTGTGCTAGTGGGTCATGTGAAACTCTGTGTCCATGACTGTGTGTGTGTGTGTGTGTGTGTGCGCACGCATGCATACGCGCTATGTATCTGAATCACAGCCTGACATTTTCTGAATTAGACCAAATCTAGGTCCTGTTTCAGTGCATACACACCCGGTATCTTACTTCTTATGCGTAAGGACCTTGATTCATGTCTTATAAACACATGCATCACAGCTGTAAACACCTGCATGACAGCTGAGCATCATGAGAGAGATTGTTTCTTCAGCTGCTGTAAAGAAATCCGACCTCATAGGAATCCAGGATTTGACAGGCTTCACAATTCTCTCCGCAGCGTGTGCTGCTTGCTGCCTGTGCCAGCTGTGTTTGTGGGTCATCGTGTGTGAGAGTAGGAAAATGTATTGTTTGGTTTTCTCAGTGTGTGTGTATCATGTGTATGTGACACGTGCATGGGGTAGGTGGGGATGTAATGACTGCACCTGTGACCTAATAGGCGGACCTGCCCCATGCTGACTGCCCTCCCCCAGCAGGGGGTGGGTCAGAGGGGGCGGGAGCATGCCTCAGTAATAGGAGCGGGTGTGCTGATGGTGTAGGGAGTGTGGCTGAATGTGCACGTGTGCTGTTTTGTGTGTTTCTCATGACATTTTTTAATTGAGTGCGATCTTGTGTGCTCTTGATGACATGTATTATATACCTGTGGAGATTTGAATGTTTACAAAGTATGTTTTGAGTTAGGAGTGTTGATGTGCAATGTGAATGTGTTTGAGGGTGAGTGGTACATCACTGTTTGTTGTGTATGTCTCACTTTGAGTGTGGCCTATGACTTGTATGTATGTATATGAGTGTTTATGAGCTGAACCACATATTGGCGACCCTTCCCTTAGGATGGGATCTTAGTCACAGGTGATTGGATTCTTCAAATGAGCAATGTGTGTGTGTGTGTGTGTGTGTGTGTGTGTATGTGTGTGTGTGGCGGGTATATGATCTGCTTCCTTGACCTCAAGTATTTTCTGAGGTGTCCTCCTTCTGGGGCTCTATTAGCTGAGATAGCCAAAGTCAAAGTAATTTACTGTTTCTTGAAATGGTTCTCATATCATTTCATGTACCTGAGTCATTTACAATTTTTAAACCTTTTCCTTACTTTCATTAAACATCCCATGCCAAAAACACACTCACACACACATACACACACAAACAAAAAAGCGGTACTCTGGACATCAAGCTGTGTGATATCTTAGGCAGACTTAGTATCTAATGGCAGTGAAACGTTGGGAAAGTAATGAAATCTTTTGTGTCTGTTTCCACAGGTATAAAAAGGAAAGAATTAGACTTGTTTCATTAGTCTTACAGATATCTTCAGTAGGTCTTTATTGTATAAATAGAAGTCAATGTATTTGAGCATGTTCTCTCAGTGAAAAAGTTATAAACATGTAGGAATTTAATTATCTAGGAAAAGGACTAAAAACATTTGGACAACTTTGTGTCCTCATAGCTATAAAATAATATACTGTGCTTGGCTCCCCTGACCAACAAAAGGCATGTTCTCATGTGTGATGATTAGGAGCGTGGGTTCTGATCACACAGACACGTTAGACTAAATCCTGTGAAGCAGCAATAATTTTTAATTTACAGAATATGATAGTACATATATATCAAGTTACATACATTACACATCACGTATTTCATAGATATAGATATATAGAGGACACGTCTGTGTGCCCTTCTGTCCCCTACGGCACAGTTGTGTACCTGCAACATTTGTGTCATTTATGTTTCTATTTCTTAAAATCTAAAATAGTTGAAAGAACACATATTTTTAGTGCAGCTGTGAAGAGGTCTTAGACTCTGGGAATGTAGGCTGATGTGTGGATTTAGTTAGAAAACGTAGGTAAAGCCCTCAGCCAGGTACCCAAATGTTCACCAGAGTGTTCAGCATTATGATGAAAGGTATTTTGAATACTATTCTGGTTTCACAGCTACTGAGACATCAAGTGGCTTTAAATGGCCACCCTTTTCCTAAGTGTCCATGAGTTCACAGCTGTGGGTCATTAGGGGACTGTGACAATGCTCCAACAACAATGTCAACTCTGCACTGGAGCTTTTTTTTCTTTTTTGGGGAGAGATGAGGACAGGAATGACAGAGAGAGAGAGGAAAGGGGAGAGATGAGAAGCATCAACTCTTACTTGCTTCATTTAGTTGTGTATTGATTGCTTCTCTAATTTGGCTTCAAGCTAGCGATCTTGGGCTAAATTCATTAACATTGGGATGACATTGACAACCCACACTCAAACTGACAAGCCGGACCTCAAGCTGAGAAGCCTGCACTTTAGCTGGTGACCTTGGGGTTTCAATCTAGGAACCTCAGTGTCCCGGATGGATGATCTATTCACTCCACCTCCACTGGTCAGGCTGGAGTCTCAAGTTTTTTAAGGTAGAAGCAACTGACACCAGCTTTGGGGGATCAATTCTATTTCTGCCACAGTGAGTCAGTGTGGTGTGGCTCTGGCCTGGGGGAGGAATGATCCCTCCATGCCCATCACGATCTAACCTCACAGAAGTGGGAGTTTGCTTTTCTTGTTCACTGCTGCATCTCCGTCCTTAGTGCCTCAAGACACAGACTCAGTATCAGTAAACTATGGTTGAATGAAACATTAAACACCCTTTTGCTTCTGTGTAATGAAGCCTTGTTGGTTGTGTTAGGAGTGTGACGTTTTTCTGGATCCTCACTAGGATAAGGCAGCATATATTCATCCAAGATGTGAGAAATTAAAAGGAAGGAAGTTAAAAATTTCTGGTTTTCCTGGAGAATTACAGTGTGAGATGCGATGTCCCTAGGCTTCTTTTCCAGGTTGCCGAGAGTCCCAAACCTCCTTTCTCCCCAGCAGACAGGAAGCAGCATGGGGCCTGAGAACCAGAGCAGCGTGTCCGAGTTCCTCCTCCTGGGGCTCCCCATGCGGCCAGGGCAGCAGCGCGGGTTCTTCACCCTGTTCCTGGGCATGTACCTGACCACGGTGCTGGGCAACCTGCTCATCATCCTGCTCATCAGGCTGAACTCCCACCTGCACACGCCCATGTACTTCTTCCTCAGCCACTTGGCCTTCTCTGATATTTCTCTGTCATCTGTCACTGTCCCCAAGATGCTCACGAACATGCAGACTCGGCAACAATCCATCTCCTATGTGGGATGCATTGCTCAGCTGTATTTTTTCATGATTTTTGCTGGTGTTGACAATTTCATCCTGGCAGCAATGGCATATGACAGGTACGTGGCCATCTGTCACCCTCTACACTACACCACCATCATGAGGGAGGGGCTGTGTGCACTGCTGGTGGCTGGCTCCTGGATTGTCTCCTGTGCTCATGCCCTGTTACACACCCTCCTCTTGGTCCGACTGTCCTTCTGTGCCGACAACACCATCAGCCACTTCTTCTGTGAACTCACTGCGCTCCTGAAGCTGAGCTGCTCTGACATCTCCCTCAATGAGCTGATCATCTTCACCGAGGGAGGGATGCTTTTATTCCTGCCTTTGTGTATTGTTTTGGGCTCATATGTCCATATAGGAACCATCATCTTGAGGGTTCCCTCCACTAAGAGACTCTTTAAAGTCTTTTCTACCTGTGGCTCCCATCTCTTTGTGGTGTTCTTATACTACGGGACACTTGCAGGTGTTTACTTTTTCTCTTCATCATGGGATTCCAAGGACATCACTGCTTCGGTCATGTACACGGTAGTTACCCCCATGCTGAACCCCTTCATCTACAGCCTGAGGAACAGAGATATCAAACAGGCCTTGGAAATGTGTGTCAACAGGGTTAACATCTTTAAGCGGCAATCACTAAATCCACTTATTGCAGTCAGGAGCAAGTGAGATATAGCTCCTGTATGGCTGACAGCTCCATATAACTTCAATAGATTATGCATTCTGTTGTCACTTGTAAGTGTTGTTATTGTGTCTACTACAAGTTTGCTACCTTTATTGTTAATAATTCTTCACTCTTGAATGATATTGTTTTCCCTGTTCATCAACTTTTACAAGATAAAAGCAAAATCTTATGCAAAACATGATGCATAATTATAATTATGGAGTTGTCGTTTTTCTCCTTTGAGAGATGATAGCTTTTGCTTATAATTTTTTTGCTACATTAAAGGGACACACTGATTTAGTGTTGTAATCTGCTCCTAGTGCAATTTATTTTTGAATTGATTCTTCTACTCTGGCTTTTGTGAATCCAAGCTGCTTGTGAGCATGACTTCCCAACTCACACTCAGTGACATCATGTTGGTAGACTGCAATCAGCCACGAAAAGAGTAATTATACTATGAAATTGCACATGTGCTGCAAACCAGGCTTTTTAAAATATGTGAGATGTATTCCAATATTCATTTAACAATATACCACTGAATTCATAATTAAATATTTTTTGCAATGGGTCCTACCTTAGAACTTCATCTGCTTCTGATATTAGTATACATACTTTATATCTATACCTATCATTATAGATATGTGCATGGATGATATAGCTATGAACATAGATATAGAAACTAGTCTACTGTTGATTATAAAGAGGTGGCTTTTTTTTTTTTAATTCTTGTTCATTTTATTAAGGTAAAATTCACAT
Organism: Saccopteryx leptura; assembly: GCF_036850995.1. NCBI lineage: Eukaryota > Metazoa > Chordata > Mammalia > Chiroptera > Emballonuridae > Saccopteryx > Saccopteryx leptura. The sequence goes on along the minus strand of NC_089504.1, from coordinate 13,111,883 downwards.
CACAAAAAATTAACCACTGTAAAGTTTTAATTCAGGGATATCTGCTACATGGAGAGGCTGTGCTACCACCACCTCTCTCCGGTTTCTATCCCTCCCACCATTCCAGAGGAGCTCTCTGCACCCGGAAGGCATCACTTCCGTTTCCCTTCGGCGGGGCCCGGGCAACCACGATCTGCTGTCTGTCTGTGCACTTGACTCTGTGTATTTCACGTAAAAACGAGCACTACAAGCCCTTCGTGTCTGGCTTCTTGCACTTAGCATTATGTTCCCAAGTGTCATTGATATTGTAAGCTTGCATCGGTACTTCATTGCTTTAGGGCTGAATAATATTTCATTTCATGATATATACACTTTTAGAAGTTGAATTTATTGCGACGACCTTGATTTTCAAAACCATGCTGGTTTTAAATGTGCAACTCAACAAAACTCCCTCTGCTCACCGCACCGTGCTGGCTTCACCCCGCGCCACGTCTCTTCGGGCCCCATTCCTTCCCGCTTGGAGCAGCTCTGCCTTCCCCTCCCGCTTTCCCCTGCCTGTCACCGCGCCGCTGGTTTTCGTCTGTCCCTTCATCTTCTCTCATCCCGTCCCACCACCTCATCCCTCTGACACCTGTCAGCTGGTCCATGAGACCTTGCCTCTGTTTTATTTTGTTCATTAGATTCCACTTAAAAGTGAGTTCACACAGTATTTGTCTTTTTCTGATGGCTGTTTCGCCTGACATCGTAATCTCCATGTCCACTATGCTGCTTCAAATGGCAAGGTTTCTATTTATTTTCTGGTTTATGGCCTCATAATATTCCATTCTTTAAATGTACCACATTCTCCTTTATCGTTCATCTACTGATGGCCACTTGGACTGTTTCTAGATCTTGGCTATTGTCAAAATGCTGTAATGAACATAGGAGCACATGTATTCTTTTTAAGTAGCGTTCCAAGTTTCTTACAACATGTTCAGCGAGGTGGGATCGTTAAGTACAAAGGCAGTTCCATTTTTAATTTTTAGAGGAATCTCCATACTGTTCCACAATGGGTGCACCTGTCTCAGTCTCACTGAGAATGCACAGCATCCCCTCTTCTCCACACCTGCTCCAGGGCTTGTTTTTTGTTGATTTATTTGTGTCAGCCATTCTACGGGTGTGAGGCAATATCTCCTTGTGGTTTTACTTAGCATCTCTTTCATGATGAGTAATGTTGAGCATTTTTTCATACGTTTATTGGCCATCTGTATGTCCTCTTTGAAGAAGTGTCTATTTAGGTCCTTTGCACATTTGTAAATTGGATTATTTACCTTCCTGGTATTGATTTTTATAAGGTCTTTGTAAATTTTTTATATTAATATGGAGCTCTCTTGTGTTTAGTGTTCACGTAGTATTTTTCCATTTAATCACTTTAAGTTTTCTATGTTTTTATAAATCTGTGAGGCGTACAATGTTAGTGTAAAGCTGGGTTTTGTTCTTTTTATGTTTAGCAACAATTGTTGTATTTCTGGAGAATTTTATCTGGTGATATCTAATGTAATGGTAATATATTTGAATATGTATTTTTCATATTACAGTGTTTTTTATTTGATACATATATTTCATATTGGTTCCCTTGTTTTTTTTATTAATTAAATATATATTTTGTTATTCCATATGTCTCTATTAACTTATTAATCATTTATTATCATTAATATATAATTAATGTTTTTTATTCTCTATGGGAGATTACTTCTTCTTCTTCATTTTTAAATTGTAGATTAATACAGTACAGCTGAAATTTATCATTTTAGCCCTGAGAGGCACACAATTAAATGGCATTTAGGACACTCATCACCTATATCTCATCTTTGGACCGGAAAGAGAACTCTGCAGACCATTAATGAAATTGCATATTTTGCAATTGTAAAAAAAATAAGAATAAAGATATCTATGAATCAATATGAAGAAATAGCAGGGTATAATTTTCCAAGGGAAGAATGCAATGCTTAGGAGAGCATATAGCCTGCTACCATTTTATGTAAACATGAAACATACATGTGTCTACCCACTTGAACAAATGGAAACACAGGAAGAATAACTCAGAGACTAATGAGATTGTTAACCTGCAGGAGGTGGGGCAGAGGGATGGGGAGATGAGTGTAATTACTTTATAGTTTTGACTATGTTGTCTTTTGACTCTAAGTAAAAGAAATAGAAGGAGTGATGAATAAAGCAAAATAGAATAAAACAACACAAAAGAACTTAGCAGTGGTCCTTCGTCTATTGCAGGGGTTAGGTTCCAGATCAAGAAGAAGCGACCCTATATTTATTTTATTATTTATATATATAGTTAAGGCTTCATAAACCCCACCCACACTCTTACAAACCTTTACTAGATTCTTGTTATTCTTTCTCATACTCTTATACACATTTCCTATGCTCTTAAACACTTTCTACACTCTTAAACTGACTTAAAATCTTGTGATATAGTGAAAAATATGCAATATAAAATTAAATATACACCATTGAAAAACTTCTGATACTGTGACATCATGAATAGTGAAGTACGATATGGTGAGGGATGACTGTATTGCAAATTACTATTATAATTCGACTAAAGGTGAAAATAAAATATGTAACTTAAGTAATTCTTGTATCCAGAATCATGTCTATACACTCTTAACAATAAAAAAAAATTATGAAGAAAGTTTTATGTTGTACTTAGTGTGTCATTACAGTGGTATGAGTTCAAGGTTCTGAAACAACACAGCATGTGTCCAAGATTCAGCAGATAAGTGACCCTGAGGGAGAGGGAGGGAGTCCCCACTCCCGGGGAAGGTGCTGTGCACACGGAGAAGGAGGGGCTGGAAAGAGCTCTCTGTTGTCAAACTAGAATAAGAGATATCAGTTCAAATTCATAGGGTTTACAATGTATAAATAGATAGAAATTTAAATTACATGTCAACATGTACTCATTCCCATCCCCCATTCTCTCTGTCCCACTCGGACCCACCTCTTATGGGTAAAGATTCAGTTCCTTGCTTTCTTCGTTTTACTTCTTGTAAAAATATACTTCTTTGTTTCATATATGTTTCCCCACTGGCTTCTCTGAGAGCATTTAGAATCCTTGTAAACAATGAACACACCTAAAGCTTCACGTAAATAAGTAACACTGGTAATGGGTTATAGCTCAGAAAATAGGAATCCACGAGGCCATGGTAGTAGAAATAAATAAATGAATAATGAGTGAGGAACAAGGGTAAGTTCCTTCTTATAGGGGACTACAACTAGTGAACACAGGAGAATTAACAAAAGCAGAAAAATCACCATTTGGCCCTCACATTTTCAATAATATTTTTCATATAAGATTCCCAATTTCGTGAGGGAAGGGAGAAGAGAGTAAAGGGGAGATAATCAGTGATCGAAAAAGACTTGACTTGGGGTAGTAAACACACAATGCAAGATACAGGTGATCTCCCTGGTTGGTTGGCTCAGTGGTAGAGCGTCAGCCTAGCGAGTGGATGTCTTGGGTCCGATTCCCAGTCAGGGCACACAGGAGAACTGCCCATCTGCTTCTCCACAACTTCCCCTCTTGCTTTTCTCTCTCTCTCTCTCTGTCTTCTCCTCCTCTCCTGTAGCCTGGGCTCGATTAGAATATGTTGGCCCCGGGGCTCTGAGGATGGTTCCATGGCCTCCGCCTCAGGCACTAAATTGTGGCTCTGGTTGAAACAGAGCAAGGGAGCCTGATGGCCAGAACATCGATCCTTAGTGGATTTTCTGGGTGGATTCTGGTCAGGGCGCATGCAGGAGTCTCTCTCTGCCTTCCCTCCTCTCACTAAAATAAAAAATAAAAAAATAAACAAACATTATACAGGTGATGTAGTATAGAACTGCACACCTGAAACATATGTAATTTTATTAATCAATGTTACCTCAGCTCTGGCAGGTTGGCTCAGTTGTAGAGCGTTGACCCAGCTTGTTAGTGTACTGGGTTGGATTCCTGGTCAGGACACAGAGGAGAAGTGACCATCTGCCTCTCTTTCCCTCCCCCACACATCTATTCTCCTCCCACACCCATGGCTGGATTGGTTGGAGCACAATGGCCGTGGGCACAGGATATGACTATAAGGAACCTCTGTCTCAAACACTAAAAATAGCTCAGTACTTGAGCATCAGCTCTAGATGGGGTTGCCTTGTAGATCCTGGTCAGGTGCATGTGGAAGTCTGTCTCTCCACCTCCCATCTTCTCTATTAAAAAAAATTAATTTCACCCCAATAAATTGTACAGAAAATAAAATGAAATTAAAATAAAATAAAGCAAAATAGGCAAGTATATTACAACATCCCTATTATAGAGTTTACAAAGAAGTCCTATGAACCACTGTCTGTCCCGTCTAGAACTCCTCAAGTAATTTGCATCAGAATGTTTCTCCAAAATGGAGTATTAATCTCATGGTAATAATTTTGTTGGTGTTACTACCCCTCAAAACCATGTCCTGTTTAGACTTAGTGAACAAAATGAGTAGCTGCAGGTCATCTGCCACCTTGAATGTACTGTTATAATCACAGTACATACACTGGGGCCGTGGAGTCAGAGCTGTGTTCTCTAGACAAAGCTTTTGAACTCTCTTTGGATAAAACACTTTCATATCGAGCACATTCACTTTATGGTAATTAGCTCTGGGATTTAGTTTTTTGGTAAAAATATGCCTGTTTATTTTTTTAATTTTTCTGAAGTTGGAAACAGGGAGGCAGTCAGACAGACTCCCGCATGCGCCCGACCGGGATCCACCTGGCATGCCCACCAGGGGGCAATGCTCTGCTCATCTGGGGCGTTGCTCTGTTGCATCCAGAGCCATTCTAGCGCCTGAGGCAGAGGCCCCAGAGCCATTCCCAGCGCCCGGGCCATCTTTGCTCCAATGGAGCCTCGGCTGCAGGAGGGGAAGAGAGAGACAGAGAGGAAGGAGAGGGGGAGAGGTGGAGAAGCAGATGGGCGCTTCTCCTGTGTGCCCTGGCCGGGAATCGAACCTGGGACTCCTGCACGCCAGGCCGATACTCTACCGCTGAGCCAACCGGCCAGGGCCCAAAATGCCTGTTTTGTACTTGGTTACCTTTAGAAGATTATGGAAATCAACTGATTAAATATATATATGCAATATTAAACTAAAATAAATCAGCCATGTATGTTAAGTATAGGGGGCAAAATATAACAAGGAACACGTTATGTTTGCACAGTATCAAAATATCTACCCACATGATACCAATTAGTTAATTACAAGGTTAAAATAGTAACTTTAAAGAAATGGTAACTTTATAGCAGAGAACCAGGAAGACAGCACCTTAGCCATCTGATGGAGGATCAAAACACTAGTAATGGGAAAATTAATAGGCACTGTGGTGTATCTACTGAAAATGTAAGCCTGAAAGGTGTACACAAAATACATATACACAGAAGGGAAACACAGTAAACAGTTAACCATTGGGGAATCTGGGTGAAGCCTGTCAAGGAATTCTTCATGTCATTTTTATAGCATTTCCATATCATTAAAATCATTTCAAAATAAAAAAATTGAAAAATACTTTGTCCCAGCTGGAACAATGCCCAAGAAGAAAGGAGCCCAGGGCATCACTGGAATCAGGGACACTGTCCCCCAGGACTCCAGTCCCTCTGGCTCTGGGACACACAGCTCCCCAAAGGGCAGTCAGAACATAGCCCGAAGCTTGGGGACTGTGTTTCAGTCTCTCATTAGTAATTAAGTCTTGTCTTGGACTCATTTCCCTGGAGCTGGTGGAGGAGAATGAAAGTCTAGAAGGGCCAGGGCCACAGATGTTTCTTCTCTGTGTCTGGACCTAAGGCCTCCTGAAGAAACCTGAGGAGTCGGGCAGCAGTCTGGAGCAGAAGGGTCTGACTCAGCAGTGACGGGCACAGGTCAGAGGGGCTGGGACTCTGCCCTTGGCGATGGGTCTGCCTGTGTGCTATGGGTCATGTGAGACTGTGTCCATGTCTGTGTGTGTTTGCATGGAATGTTTATGCTTGCGTATATGGTGTTTGATAGTTGTGTGTGTGTGGGGGTGCTATGTGTCTGACTCATAGCTAACCCTTTCTTGAATTAGACTTCGTTTTGGTCTTGTTTTAGTGGGTATAGAGATAGACCAAGTGACCAGCCTCTTGCTGTGTGACTAGGGACTCTTGGTTCATGCCTGTGACCATAAACACCTGCAGCACAGTTGGACATTGGGAGTGAGATTGGCATCTTGGCTGCTGGACAAAAGAAACCGACCTCACAGTGGACCAATGTCAGAGAAGGCTCATATCACTCTCTGCAGTGTGTGTTTGTGGGTCATCGTGTGTGACAGCAGGAAGGTGTACTGTTTAGTTTTCTCGGTGTGTGTGTTACCATGTCTATGTGACACGTGCATGGTGTCAGTGGATGTTTAATGACCATACTTGTGACCGAATAGGTGGACCTGCCCCATGCTGACTGCCCTCTCCCAGCAGGGACTGGGTCAGAGAGGGCGGGAGCATGTATCTCAGTAATAGGAGTGGGTCTGCTGATGTTGTAGTGAGTGTGTGGCTGAGTGTGCATCTGCATTGTTGGTGTGTGTTTCTTGTGAGATTTTTAAATTGTGTTGGATCATATATGCTCTTGATGACATGTGTGTACAGTGCCTGAATTATGTATATGTAGTGAGTTGTGTGTTTACTAGGTGTGTCATGAATCAGGTGTGTTGATGTGCATTGTGAGTGTGTTTGTGGGTGAGTGGTTCATCATTGTGTGTTGTGTATGTCTTACATTCAGTGTTACTTATTACTTGCATGTATATATATGAGTATTTATGAGCTGATCAACATATTGACTGTCCTTTCCTAAGTAAGTGAACATGGTGACAGGAGACTGAAATTCTCAAATCAGCATTCTGTGTGTGTGTGTGTGTGTGTGTGTGTGTGTGTGTGTGTTGCGGGATTATGATCTGTGTCCACGATCTCAAGTATTTCCTGATTTGTTCTCCTTCTGGGGCACCAAGAGCTGAGATAACCAAACATTATTTTTTTCCTTCTGTTTTTGAAACAGGTCTATCATTTTCTAGAACCGAGTGTGACTGAATTGCTCAGAATTTTGTAGCCCTTTGGTTCCTTTTATTAAACATGCAAAGTCAAACTTACAAATACTCCAGGCATCACACTGTGTGAAATTTGTGTGGAATCACCATCAAATTATGGTGAGACCTGGGAAAGTTACTTCAATCTTTGGCCTCAGTTTCCACATCTATAAAATGGAAAGAAGAACACTTGCCTGAAGTACATATATGTCAAGTGATGTTCATAACATATTGCATATAATATTGACGTAGACACACACATATATGTGTACCATTCTGTCCCCTACTGTACTGTTGTGTGCCTGCAGCATTTGTATCATGTATGTTTCTATTTCTTAAAAGCGAAAATAAATGAAAGAATGAAAATTCTTAGTGCATTTGTGAAGTGGTTTTAAATTCTGGGAATACAGATTGATGTGTGAATTTGATTGGGAAACACAAATAAAGTCCTCAGGTGAGTACCTAAATATTCACCAAAACATTCAGCATCATTATGAAGAAAGTTTGTGGGCTACTCTGGGGGAAATTACCCCTCCATGGCAGTCACAATCTAAACTCACAGTATTGGGGACTTTGTAGTCTTGTTCAATGCTCTATCTCAGTCCTTTTTAGAGGCCCCAACACAGAATAATGTTCAATAAATAATAGTTGACTTCAAGAGTGAACACCCTCTTTTTTTTATTTTTTATTTTTATTTATTTATTTTTTTTATTTTTCTGAAGCTGGAAACGGGGAGAGACAGACAGACTCCCGCATGCGCCCGACCGGGATCCACCCGGCACGCCCACCACGGGCGAGGCTCTGCCCACTAGGGGGCGATGCTCTGCCCCTCCGGGATGTCGCTCTGCCGCGACCAGAGCCACTCTAGCGCCTGGGGCAGAGGCCAAGGAGCCATCCCCAGCGCCTGGGCCATCTTTGCTCCAATGGAGCCTTGGCTGTGGGAGGGGAAGAGAGAGACAGAGAGGAAGGAGGGGGGCGGGATAGAGAAGCAAATGGGCGCTTCTCCTATGTGCCCTGGCCGGGAATCGAACCCGGGTCCCCCGCATGCCAGGCTGACGCTCTACCGCTGAGCCAACCGGCCAGGGCCAAACACCCTCTTGCTTCAGTGTAATGAGGTTTTGTTGGCTGATTAGGGATGTGATGTTTTTGTGGATCCTCACTGGGATAGAGGAGCAGATATTGCTCCACAGGTGTGAGAAATTAATAGAAGGGCAGTTAAAAATTCCTGGTTTTCCTGGAGAATTACAGTCTGAGACATAATGGTCCTGGGCATCCTTCCAGGTTCCTGAAAGTCCCAAACCTCTTTCCTCCCAGCAGACGGGGAGCAGCATGGGGCCCCAGAACCAGAGCAGCGTGTCCGAGTTCCTCCTCCTGGGGCTCCCCATGCGGCCAGGGCAGCAGCGCGGGTTCTTCACCCTGTTCCTGGGCATGTACCTGACCACGGTGCTGGGCAACCTGCTCATCATCCTGCTCATCAGGCTGGACTCCCGCCTGCACACGCCCATGTACTTCTTCCTCAGCCACTTGGCCTTCTCTGACATTTCTCTGTCATCTGTCACTGTCCCGAAGATGCTCACGAACATGTGGACTTGGCAACAATCCATCTCCTATGTGGGATGCATTGCTCAGTTGTGTTTTTTTATACTTTTTGGTGGTCTTGACAATTTCCTTCTGGCAGTGATGGCATATGACAGGTACGTGGCCATCTGTCACCCTCTACACTACACCACCATCATGAGGGAGGGGCTGTGTGTGCTCCTGGTCGCTGGCTCCTGGATTCTGTCCTGTGGCAGTGCCCTGTTACACACCCTCCTCTTGATCCGACTGTCCTTCTGTGCTGACAACACCATCAGCCACTTCTTCTGTGATCTCGCTGCACTCCTGAAGCTGAGCTGCTCTGACATCTCCCTCAATGAGCTGGTCATCTTCATCGAGGGAGGAATATTTTTATTTTTACCTTTGGGTGTTGTTTTGGGCTCATATGTTCATATAGGGATGATCATCCTGAGGGTCCCCTCCACTAAGGGACTCTATAAAGCCTTTTCCACCTGTGGCTCCCATCTCTTTGTGGTGTCCTTATACTACGGGACACTTGTAGGTGTTTACTTTTTCTCCTCCTCATGGGATTCCAAGGACATCATTGCTTCGGTCATGTACACGGTAGTTACCCCCATGCTGAACCCCTTCATCTACAGCCTGAGGAACAGAGACATCAAACAGGCCTTGGAAATGTGTTTCAGCACAGTTAGTGTGCAGTCAGGAGCACAATGAACTCTATCTTCTAAAATACTGTATGGTTGACATCTCCATATAACTTTAATAAAATATGCATTCTGTTATCATGTATAAGTGTTGTCAATATGTCAACCTGGTCAAGTTTACCAACTAGTTTGTTATTAATTATTTATTCCTAATTAATACTTTTCTTTTTTCATCTTGCCTTCTTAGATGCATGGAAAGTCTTATGCAAAACATTGTACAATTATAAATGTGAATTTGTCTTTTTCCTTTTGAGATATTTCAGTTTTGGGTTATGTTATGAGGACACACTTATTTATCCTTATGATCTGCTCCTGATAAACCCTTCTTTCCTTTTTAAACTGTTTCCTTTATGCTGGCTTGCACTGACATTAAGCTGATTTGGGTCAATGTTCCCAACTCATACTGAATGGCATTATGTTGGTAGACTGCAATCAGCCATGGTAAGAATAATTACAATACAAAATGTGCAGGTCCTTCAAAGTGAGGCTTTTTAAAATAGAGAGGTAAAGACTTTTATAAATGTATTTAACAACAGCCCACTTTGTTTAAAATTAGGAGATATTTCCAGCAATGGTGAATTTTACACACTTGTTTTATATTTATTCTCTTGCTTTCCTCCTTTTTATTTATTAAAAACATATTTTGTTAGTCCATCGCCCTTCTTTAATATTTAATCATTAATTATTATTATAATTTTATAACTCTTTTCTGTGCTGTGTGTTGAAATAACACTTTACTTTTTCCTTAATTATTTAAATTGCATTTTAATATTCAAAACATGAAATTTACCATTCTTGCTTTTTGAAGTCTACTATTCATGGACATTAAGGATACTCATCACCATTATCACCTTTGCAACCCCTAAAGAACACACCATAGACCATGAATACATTTAAGTATATCACAAATGTGAAAAATTAAGAACAATGATGTCTATGAGTCAAAATGAAGAATTATCAGGATACTTTTTAAATGGGAAAAGAGTAATGTGTAAAGAAGCACTTATAACATGCTACTTTTTATGTAAAATGAAAGAAAAATACAATGTACATATGTCTGCCTATTTTAGCAAAGAGAGCCACAAGAAGAATAAATAGAAACTAATGACATTGTTTATCTACAGAAGGTGGGGCAGAAGAATCATAAGATGAATATGAGTATTTGTAGTTTTGACTATGTTGTCTTTTGTCACTAAAATATAAATTGAAGAGGTGGTGAGTGTGGCCTGTGGTGGCACAGCAGATAAAGCGTCGACCTGGAGCACTGAAGTCACGGGTTTGAAACCCTGGGCATTGCTATTCAAGACACCGATGTAGTTGGTGTTTCCTGCTGCACCACCTTCTCTCTCTCTCTCCTCTCTAAAGTGAATAAAGTCTTCAAAAAAGTAAAGGAAAAAAAGACGTGGTGAAAAAAGATAAAATAAAATAAAAATATGAACTGAACTATATTTCAAATTACTATGATAATTATACTAAAGGGGAAAATAAAATAACTAACCTAAGTAATTATTGAACCCAGAATCACATCTATATATAATTAGCATAAAAAAGTGAAAACTGAAAACAATGTTTGAGCTTTAATGTGTTAACAGTGTTATGGTTTCAAGATTATTATTATTTTTAATTGAACGGTGGGGGAATTGGAGAGGCAGAGACACAGGTTCCCACATGCATCCTGACTGGGATTCACCCAGCAAGTCCCCTACCAAGTAATGTTCTACACATCTGGGGCAGCTGCTCTGTTGCTTGGCAACGGAGCTATTTCAGCACCTGAGGTGAGTATATGGAGCCATTCTCAGCTCCTGGGGCCAACTTGCTCAAACCATTGCAGTCATGACTGTAGAAAAGGGAGAAGGAGAGAGAGAGAAGGGGAAAAGGAAGGATGGTGAAGCAGATGGTTGCTTCTCCTGTGTGTCCTGATTGGTAATCAAAACCAGTACTTTCATACAGTGTGCAGACACTCCACTGCTGCCAACTGACCAAGCCTGATTTCAAGGTTCTGAAACAGCTCACCATGTGTCCAAAGATTCAGCAATTTAATAAATACAGAGGAAAAGGAGTGAGTCCTCACTCATGGTGAAAGAGAGGCTGTAAAGAATTCTCTGTTGTCAAACTAGAATTGGAAATATCAATTTGAACTTATGGATTTAAGAAATTATACATAGATAGAAATGTATATATTCTATGTCAACAACTACACACTCCCTATTGCCAATACTTATTTTATTTTTTTAGCAAGAGAGAAAGAGAGAGAGTGTGAGAGAGGCAGTGGGAGGGACAGATAGGCCAGAAGGGAGAGAGATAAAAAGCATCAATTCTTCATTTTGGCACCTTAGTTCTTTATTGATTGCTTTCTCATATGTGCCTAGATTGGGGGTGTGTGGGGGCTACAGTCGAGCCAGTGAATCTTTGCTCAAGCCAGCAACCTTGGGTTTCAAGCCAGCCACCTTTGAGCTCAAGCCAGTGACCACGGGGTTATGTGTATGATCCCACATTCAAGCCAGCAACCCTGATCTCAAACTTTTGAGCCAGCTTAAGCCACCAGCCTTGGGGTTTCAAACCTGGGGCTTCTAAATCCAATGCCAATGCTCTATCCACTATACCACTGCCTAGTCAGGCCCATCCCCCATTCTTTCTGCCCCAATCCTGACCCATCTACTATGGGTAAACATTCCTTAAGTTTCTTAGTGTCTAGTTTTTACTTTTTGTATTTCTTTTTCTATATATTTACTTTTTGGTTTCTCTGAGATCATTTAATATCTCTGTAAGTAATTAGCACACCTAAAGTTTAAAATGAACAACAGGAATGGTTTATAACTCAGAGAATAAGAAAAATCATTAGTCCATAATTATATAAATAAATAATGAAAAGCAAATGGGTGGAATCTAATGGTAAATTTCTTCTTTTAGGAGAATACAATTAAAAACACAGAAGAAAAAACAAAGTAGAAAAATTATCACTTGGCCACCATATTTGCAATAATTTTGTCATATGAGAATCATCAGGGATATCAAGATGGAGACGGTGTAGGTGGACTTTCCAACTGCCACCTCCTAGTACCAAAGTGGATTGCAATTTAAGAGAAATCATCTTGAAAAACCAACTTTGAATGAAACAAAAAGGAATCTATAACCAAGTATTATAGAAGAAGCCACACCGAGACTGGTAGGAAGGGCAGAGACATGTAGGTGACTGACCTGCTCTGAGGAGCGGCAGCTGAGCATCTTGAGGGACTGTTATTGCAGGGAGGGTCGCATTGAGAAGTGTGGGTCCCAAGCCCCAGGTCCACTGCCCCAGCCTAGAGTCCCAGAACCTAGAAAAGGTGCCCACACAACATTTGGAGTGCAAGGAGCTGAGTTATCTGTCTGCAAGAAAGAGATGGAGCTCTTGAAGACTCAGGCTCCATCTTAAAGGGCCCACACAGAAAATCGCATTCACAGCCACTTACCTGGAGCTCAGGCAGATGGAAGGCTGGGAGGACTGGAGTTGCATGAGGAGTGTGAAGTTGGTGGCCCAGCGAAAGACACTGTAGGAGATGGCCACTGGAACCCCTGTGCTGAGACATTCACCAATACTGCAGTCACCATCTTTCTTGGGTGGAGCAGTCTCCTCTGAGTGGCATAAGCCTGGGAGAAAGTAACTGCTCCACCCTTGGGAGTCTCTTCAGCCCCACAATGGAAACTGGGAAGTTCTGAGAAGCCAGGAAACAGGGGGCTCATAAGTTACTCAGTTTGCTGGCATGGAGGCTGGAGCTTTTTCCTGCATGCTCCCAAGTCTTTTACTGGTGATTCCACCTCACATCACCTCACAGAAGACACAGTAGAACTTGTCCAGACTGCAGGCAGGCCACACTTCTGATTCTCAGAGACCACACTCAGCAGACTCCTGGGGCCACAACCTACTGAGGTCTGCAGAAAAAAGTCTTGACATTCTAACACATGGGGCAAAGGGGAAGAGTCACACCCACCACCCTTTATAATTCATGAATTGACACAGGCTCTGAACTCTATCAGAAGTTTTATTCTGTGGCCAAGTCCAACAAACAGCCAGCAGACAGGGGTTACAAGAGGCAAGACTCAGGATACCTTAGCCTTTTGCAGACCTTCCCCCAGGTCCAGTGTGATTAAAAGCCAGCCTAGGTGTGCAGCTTGGTATTTCCATTTACACCTGGGCCCAGCAGAGGCAGCCACAAACTGGATTGCTTGTAGCTTCAAGAAGGTTGCTGAGAACCAGCAATAGGCAGTATCTCCCACTTGTCTACACTGGGTTCCCTCCAGGGAGACCCAGGGCTGGCACAACCAGTGGCCAGCTGCTGAGAGTATTGGCTCAGGACCTAATGTCACTTACTGGTGGTGAGTCCTAAGGGACGGCTCATCTGACACTGGGCCCAGTTGAGGTGAGTTCCACTCTCTGTGATCAGTACCTACATAGGCACTTGCACACATTGGACACAATGGAACTTCACAGCCAGTGGCTCAGATGCTAGAAATCCTCCCCTGCCTGGCTAGTTTTCATAGCAGGAAAGGAGAAAGGCTTGGAGCATGGACATTTAAAGTTTGAGTCCCTTCAAACCAATTGTTGGGTATGGTTGAGGGGCTCAGCAACTTTATGGGGGACACAATCAGGCAGGAGAGGACTCCCTCAGTCTTCTTCCCTGAGACCAGGGTCTCACCAGCTGTAAGAAGTTTTGTAGAGGGGACTGTCGGCTATAGTTGATCTGAACCTGCTGCTCACCTTGTTGGGGAGAAAGAAAAACTTGAGTATTCAGCAGTGGCTGAGGGATTAGGCTCTGGAGTAGAGGCCAATTTCCCCATATTGAGCTTCTGGCCAAGAGACCCCTTAAGTAGGGGGTTCCACAAATGCTATATTCCCAACCTCAGCTGCCCTAACCCAATGAGCATGGAATGTGTAGAGGGATTTTTTGGGTGAGGCCAGTCTGGGTGCACACTACAGTCTTTCTACAGAAGACTCTGTGGGAAGACCAGGCAACTGCAAGAGGAGGTGAAGCAGCAGAAAAGTAGAGGCAAATCTTACAGAGTCTGGGGCTTCTATGGAGCTACTGTCATCTCTAAGCAGGAAAAAGCTGATCCTTATACACAAGTTGGCCCCTTCCACAATACCCAGCACAAAAAATGCAAGCATAAACAGGGAAAAGAGCAGTATTTGCAGACAGGTAGCCCACACCAGGTTACAAACAATGGCTGATGCCAACAAAGAAGATCTAGAACCAACACAACTAGTAGTGGGTGGCAGACAGCACCAACCTTAAACTCAGCTAGCTACACAAGCAATATACCCAAAGGAGGAGTCTACAAGGCACCAGACATGTGGAGAATAAATAACCCCAACAGGACAGACATTGCACTGTGCTATACACATGATCAAGGTAGACTCTTAGAGGCAGCAAGCCTGAAGGCATAACCATACCCACAAAAAGACCAACTGTAGTCAATACTCACATACAACAAGAGGGAAAATAGTACCCTCAAGAAGCATTCCTAAAATAAGGAAAACATGTGGCCTGCAGGTCAGTACCAACAAACACATCTTCCTCATAAAGACACCACAAAAATTTCAAAGTCAGACAGTGCTACCTAATACAAAAACAAAATAGGCAGGCAAAGAAATATGACCCAAATGAATCAACAAAAGAGATCCCCAGAAAAGGAAATAAACAAAATGGAAGTAACCAAACTACCAGATACAGAGTTCAAAATAATAATTTTTAGGATGCTTAAGAATCTTAGAGCAGGGTTCAGCAAACAGTGGCTCGTGAGGTACATGCGGCTCTTTGGTCCCTTGAGTGTGGCTCTTCCACAAAACACCATGTACCCTAATTAAGTTAATAACAATGTACCTACCTATATAGTTTAAGTTTAGAAAATTTCGCTCTCAAAAAAAAATTCAAGTGTTGTACTGTTGATATTTGGCTCTGTTGACTAATGAGTTTGCCGATTGTGTTAGAGCAACAATAGATGGACATAATGAGCACCTAAATAAAGAGATAGCAAACATAAAAATGGACATTGAAATCATAAAAAAAGAACTAGTCAGAAATGACAAATACAAGGTCAGAAATGAAGACTGCACTAGAAGGAAACAACAACAGGCTGGATGAAGAAGAGGATCGAATCAGCGATGTAGAAGACAAGATTAACATAAGCAAAGAAGTAGAGCGTAAAATGAAAAGAGGCGCAAAAAGACTGAGAATACTTTAAGAGACCTCTTTGACAATATACAGTGAAACAACATCCACAGCATAGGGGTTCTGGAAGGAGAAGAGAGCAAACAAGGGATAGAGAACCTGTTTGAAGAAATCATAGCTGAAAACTTCCCTAAATTGATGAAGAAAAAAGTCACACAAGTTCAAGAAGCACAGAGAGTCCCATTAAAAAAGAAGCCAAGGAAGCCTACACCAAGACACATTATAATTAAAGTGCCAAAGTTAAGAGACAAAAAAAGAAGGTCCTGGCTGGTTGGCTCAGCAGTAGAGCATCAGCCTGATGTGTGAAAGTCCTGGGTTCAATTCCTGCTCAGGGCACACAGGAGAAGTGCCCATCTGCTTCTCCACACTTGCTCCTCTCCTTTCTCTTGATCTCTCTCTTCCCCCCCCCCCACAGCCAAGGCTCCAAAGGAAAAAAAAATGGCCTGAGTGATGAGGATGGCTCCATGGCCTCTACCTCTGGTGCAAGAATGGCTCAGGTCACAACAGAGCAGCTGCCCAGATGGGCAGAACATTGACCCCTAGTGGGCTTGCACCGGGTGGATCCCAGTCGGTCACATGCAGAAGTCTGCCTCTCTGCCTCTCCACTTCGCTCTTCAGAAAAATACAAAAAAAAAAAAAAAAAAAAAAAAAGAGACGGAGAAAGAATACTAAATGCTGCAAGAGAAAAGCAGTAAATTACTTACAGGAGAGCCCCCATAAGAATGATATCCAGCTTCTCAACAGAAATACTTGAGGCTTGAAGGGATTGGCAAGAAATATTCAAAGTGATGCAAAACAAGAACCTATAACTAAGACTTCTTTATCAAGCAAGGCTATTTTTTAAAATTGAAGGAGAAATAAAAAGCTTCCTAGACAAGAAATAAAAACAACAAAAAACTCAAGGAATTTACTACAACCAAACTAGTACTGCAAGAAATGTTAAGGTGCCTGCTACAAAAAGAGCAAAGAAAAAAAATTAAGAAAAAGAGGATTGTAGATTTAAAGAATAAAATGACAATAAACAACTACATATCAATAATAACCTTAAATGTAAATGGCTTAAATGCTCCAATCAAAAGACATAAGGTAGCTACATGGATAAGAATACAGGAACTGTACATATGCTGTCTACAAGAGACCCAAGTCAGAACAAAAGATACACATAGAGTAAAAGTGAAAGGATAGAAAAAATTATTTCATGCAAATAGAAATGAAAAAAAAAGGTGGGGTAGCAATACTTATGTCTGACAAAATAGCTTATAAAATAAAGGCTATAGTAAGGAATAAAGAAGGTTCACTACATAATGATAAAGGGAGCAATCCAACAGGAGGATATAACCATTATAAATATATATGTGCCTAATATAGGAGCACCTAACTATATAAAGCAGATTTAGATGGAAATAAAGAGTGAGATCAACAGCAATACTATAATAGTAGGGGATTTAATACGCCACTAATATCAGTGGATAGATCCTCCAGACAGAATATTAACAAAGAAACAATGGCCTTAAATGACACACTAGATCATCTGGATTTAACAGATATCTTCAGAACCTTTGACCCCAAAGCAGCAGAATATACATTCTTTTTTTTTGTTTGTTTTGTTTTTTTTATTTTTTATTCATTTTAGAAAGAAGAGAGAGAGAGAAGGGGGGAGGAGCAGAAAGCATCAACTCCCATATGTGCCTTGACCAGGCAAGCCCAGGGTTTTGAACCGGCGACCTCAGCATTTCCAGGTCGACACTTTATCCACTGCGCCACCACAGGTCAGGCAGAATATACATTCTTTACAAGTGCTCGTGGTACATTCTTTAGGATAGACCACAAGTTAGGACACAAAACAAGTCTCAATAAATTTAAGAAGATTGAAATTGTATCAAGCATCTTCTCTGATCACAATGGCATGAAACTAGAAATCAACTATGATAGAAAAACTGAGAAACATTAAAACACGTGGAGGCTAAATAGCATGTTATTAAACAATAAATGGGTAACAACAAGATCAAGGAAGAAATAAAAAATTTCCTTGAAACAAATGAAAATGAACATACAACAACTCAAAATTTATGGGACACAGCAAAAGCAGTCCTGAGAGGGAAGTTCATAGCATTACAGAATACTTTAAGAAGCAAGAGAAAGCTCAAATAAACAACATAACCCTACATCTAAAAGAACTAGAAAAAGACCAACAAATAAAGTCCAGAGGAAGTAGAAGGAAGGAAAAAATAAAGATCAGAGCAGAAATAAATAAAATAGAGGCTAAAAAAACAATACAGAAGATCAAAGAAACCAAGAGCTGGTTTTAAGAAAAGGTAAAGGAAAATTGATGAACCTTTAACCCAGGGGTCCCCAAACTATGGCCTGCAGGCCACATGTGGCCTCCTGAGGCCATTTATCCGGCCCCTGCTGCACTTCTGGAAGGGGCACCTCTTTCATTGGTGGTCAGTGAGAGGAGCACAGGATGCGTATGCACAGGAGCACAGGAGTACTGTATGTGGCAGTGCCACAAAGTGCAGCATTGCTCACTTACAGTACTACTTCCAGTGAAGTGGGACGCATGCGTCACGGCTCCGGAAGCACGTCATATCACTTGTTATGGCTAGCAGTGACAAATATGGAACCAGGCATTGACCATCTCATTAGCCAAAAGCAGGCCCATAGTTCCCATTGAAATACTGGTCAGTTTGTTGATTTAAATTTACTTCTTCTTTATTTTAAATATTGTATTTGTTCCCGTTTTGTATTTTTACTTTAAAATAAGATATGTGCAGTGTGCATAGGGATTTATTCATAGTTTTTTTTTATAGTTTGGCCCTTCAATGGTCTGAGGGACAGTGAACTGGTCCCCTGTGTAAAAATTTTGGGGACCCTTGCTTTAACCAGACTCATCAGGAGAAAAAGAGAGAGGACTCAAATAAAGATAATTAGAAATGAAAATGGAGAAGTAACAACTGACACAGAAATATAAATAATTGTAAGAAAATACTATGAAGATCTGTATGCCATAAAATTGGACAACTTAAGTGAAATGGATAAATTCCTAGACACATATAATCTTCCAAACTCAATGTGGAAGAATCAGAAAATCTAAACAGATCGATTACAACAAATAAAATTGAAACAGTTATCAAAAAACTCCCAGAAAATTAACACCAGATGGCTTCACAGGTGAATTTACCAAATATTCAAAAAAGAACTAACTCCTATCCTTGCAAGCTATTTCAAAAAATTCAAGAGGCTGGATGAATTCCAAGCTCCTTTTATGAGGCAAGCATAAAATCCTCATTCTAAAACAAGGTAAAGACACTACAAAGAAAGAAAACTATAGGCCAATATCCCTGATGAACTTAGATGCTAAAGTTCTCAACAAAATATTAGCAAACCAGATCCAGCAATACATAAAAAAATCATACATCATGATCAAGTGGGATTTATTCTGGGGAGGCAAGGATGGTACAATATTCGTAAATCAATAAATGTGATTCATCACAAAAACAAAAGAAAGGATAAAAATACATGATAATATCAATAGAACCAGAAAAAGCATTTGATAAAATCCTGCACCTATTTATGATCAAAGCTCTCAGCAAAGTGTGAATAAAGAGAACATACCTCAACATGATAAAGGCCATCTATGACAAAGGCCATCAACATCATACTCAGTGGGTAAATATTAAAAACAATCCCCCTAGATAAAAAAAAGACAGGGGTGCCCCCTTTCCCCACTCTTATTCAACATAGTTCTGGAAGTCCTAGTCACAGCAATCAGACAAGAAGAAGAAATAAAAGGCATCCAAATTGGAAAAGAAGAAGTAAAACTATCATTACTTGCTGATGACATAATACTGTACATAGAAAACCCTAAAATCTCAGCCAAAAAACTTTATACCTGATAAATGAATTTGGCAAGGTGGCAGAATATAAACTTAATATTCAGAAATCAGTAGCACTTTTATACACCAACAATAAACTGTCTGAAAAAGAAATTAAGGAAACAATCCCCTTCACTATTGCAACCACAAAAATAAAGTACCTAGGAGTAAATTTAATGAAGGAGGTAAAGAACTTGTACTCAGAAAATTATAAAACATTGATAAAAGAAATTAAGGAAGATACAAACAAGTAGAAACAAATACCGTGTTCATGGATAGGAAGAATAAACTTCTTTAAAAAGTCTATATTAACTAAAAAAATTTATACATTCAATGCAATTCCTATTAAAATACCAATGACATATTCGAAGATATAAAACAAATAACCCAAAAATTTATATGGAACCAAAATAGAACACGAGTAGACTCAGCAATCTTGATTATGAAGAAAAAAGTGGGAGGTATCACACTTCCTGATATCAAGTTGTACTACAAGGCCATTGTACTCAAAACAGCCTGGTACTGGCATAAGAACAGGCATACAGATCAATGGAACAGAATAGAGAACCCAGAAATTAACTCACACCTTTATGGTCATTTGATATTTGACAAAGGAGGTAAGAGCATACAACCGAGTAAAGACAATGTTGGGAAATTGGACAGGTACATGCAAAAAAATGAAACTAGACCACCAACTTACACCATTCACAAAAATACTCTAAAAATATATAGATAAAACACTTAAATGTAAGTCATCAAACCATAAACATCTCGGAAGAAAACATAGGCAGTAAACTCTCCAATATCTCTCATAGCAATTATTTTTACTGATTTGCCTCCAGGGGCAAGTAAAATAAAGGACAGGATGAAGAAATGGAACTATATCAAACTAAAAAGCTTTTGCATAGCAAAAGACACCATGAACAAATTAAAAAGACAACCCAAAGACTGGGAGAACATATCCTCCAATACATCTGATAAGGGGTTAACCAAAATTTATAAAGAACTTCTAAAAATCAACACCAGGAAGGTAAACAATCCAATCAAAAATGGGCAAAAGAACTGTATAAATGCTTCTCCAAAGAGGACATACAAATGACCAATAGGTATATGAAAAAATGTTCAATGTCACTAATCATCAGAGAAATGCCAAGTAAAACCACAATGAGATACCACCTCACACCTGTCAGAATGGCACTCATCAACAAAACAACACAGAATAAGTGTTGGCGAGGATGTGGAGAAAAGGGAACCTTCCTGCACTGGTGGTGGGAATGCAGACTGGTGCAGCCACTGTGGAGGACTGTATGGAGATTCCTCAAAAAATTAAAAATGGAACTGTCTTTTGACCCAGCCATCCCACTTTTAGGAATATATCCTAAGAATATCAAATCAGTGATTCAAAAGAAGATATGCATTCCCATGTTTATTACAGCATTGTTTACAATAGTCAAGATCCGGAAACAGCCCAAGTGTCTGTCAGTGGATGAGTGGATTAAAAAGCAGTGATATATACACAAAGAAATACTACGCAGCAGTGAAAAAGAAGGAAATCCTTTTTTAAAAATTAATTTATTGTGTTTACATAGATTCTAGTGTTAACCCAAATACATCCTCTCCCCCCCTCCGTGTTCCACAGACTAAGCAATAACCCACAATGCTCTATCCACTCTGCCACTGCCTGGTCAGGCCCATTCCCCATTCCTTCTGACCCACTCCTCACACACCACATATAGGTAAATATTCCTTTAGTTTCTACCTTTCTAGTTTTTACTTCTTGTGTTTCTTTTAATATAAATTTACACTTTGGCTTCTCTGAGATCATTTAATATCCTTGAAAGTGATGAACACACGTAAGTTCAAAATGAATAATAGTACCGGTAGTACCGGTTTATAGCTCAGAGAATAACAGGAATCATTAGTCCATAATGAATAAATAAATGAACAAATAAATAAATTAAGAAATAAATAAATAGAAATTAGTTGGGAGTAAGGTTAAATTCCTTTTTTTTTTTAGAAAATACAATTAAAAAACAAAAAAGAAATGACAAAAGCATAAAAATCACTATTTGGCCATTACATTTGCAATAATTTTGTCATATAAGAATCACCAAAGGGTGTTAAATGTAGTGTGTGAAATTATAATAAAAAATAGTTATATCTATGGAATACTACTCAGCTATAAGAAATGATGACATCGGAACATTTACAGCAAAATGGTGGGATCTTGATAACATGATACGAAGCGAAATAAGTAAATCAGAAAAAAACAGGAACTGTATCATTCCATACGTAGGTGGGACATAATAGTGAAACTAAGAGACATTGATAAGAGTGTGGTGGTTACGGGGGGGAGGGGGGAATGGGAGAGGGATAGGGGGTGGGGAGGGGCACAAAGAAAACAAGATAGAAGGTGACAGAGGACAATCTGACTTTGGGTGGTGGGTATGCAACATAATTGAACGACAAGATAACCTGGACTTGTTATCTTTGAATATATGTATCCTGATTTATTGATGTCACCCCATTAAAAAAATAAAATTATTAAAAAAAAAATAGTTATGTTGATCTAGGTTAAATACATCTACTTAATGATACCTCTTTATTACAAGGTAAAAAGAGTAAATTTTTTAAAATTTATATTAAATTTATTGAAATAACATGGTTCCCCAAGTTATATGTGTTTTATGTTTACAACTCAATATCACCCCATCTACAAGCAGCACATGCACCCCTTGTGCATGCAGGTCTCTATCTGCACCTACAGGTGTCACAAATTATTAGGTTTGTAGTCAAACATTCATGTTGTTCGCAGAAAATGACAGTATGAAACATCATGGCCCTGGGCGTCCTTTCCAGGTGGCTGAGAGTCTCAACCTCCTTCCTCCCCAGCAGATGGGGAGCAGCGTGGGACTCGAAAACCAGAGCAGCGTGTCCGAGTTCCTCCTCCTGGGGCTCCCCATGCGGCCAGGGCAGCAGCGCTGGTTCTTCACCCTGTTCCTGGGCATGTACCTGACCACGGTGCTGGGCAACCTGCTCATCATCCTGCTCATCAGGCTGAACTCCCACCTGCACATGCCCATGTACTTCTTCTTCAGCCACTTGGCCTTCTCTGACATTTCTCTGTCATCCATCACTGTCCCGGAGATGTTGATGGACATGCAGACTTGGCAACAATCCATCCCCTATGTGGGATACATTGCTCAGTTGTGTTTTTTCATAGTGACAATTTCCTGCTGGCAGTGATGGCATATGACAGGTACAGGGCCATCTGTCACCCTCTACACTACACCACCATCATGACAGAGGGGCTGTGTGTGCTGCTGGTGGCTGCCACCTGGATTTTGTTCTCTGGCAGTGCCCTGTTACACACCTTCCTCTTGATCCAACCGTCCTTCTGTGCCGACAACACCATCAGCCACTTCTTCTGTGACCTCGCTGCGCTCCTGAAGCTGAGCTGCTCTGACATCTCCCTCAATGAGCTGGTCATCTCCGCTGAGGGAGGAATGCTTTTATTCTTGCCTTTGTGTATTATTTTGGGCTCATATGTTCGTATAGGGACCATCATCTTGAGGGTCCCCTCCATTAAGAAATCCTTGAAAACATTTTCTACCTGTGGCTCCCATCTCTTTGTGGTGTCCTTATACTATGGGACACTTATAGGTGTTTACTTTTTCTCCTCTTCATGGGATTCCACGGACATCACTGCTTCGGTCATGTACACGGTAGTTACCCCCATGCTGAACCCCTTCATCTACAGCCTGAGGAACAGAGACATCAAACAGGCCTTGGAAATGTGTGTCAAGAAGGTTAACTTCTTTAAGTGGCAATCATTAAATCCTGTTACTGCAGTCAGGGGCAAGTGAGATATAGCTCCTAAATTATTGTAGGGTTGACAGCTCCATATAACTTTAATAGAATAGGCATTCTGTTGCCATGCATAAGTATCATTAATTTGTCAAGAAGGTCTAGTTTGCTACTTGGATTGTTAATAATTTTTATACCTGATTTATATTTTCACTATTCATTGTTTTATTTCTTTTAAGCTATATGCAAAATATTATGCACAACATGTTGCTGAATTATAATTGTGGTTTTGTCTTTTTCTCCTTTGAAACATTTTTCGATTATATAATTTTCATGGAATGTTATTGAGTAACACTCATTCAGCATCATGATTTGCTCTTGGAGGACTTTTTTTTGAAATGATTCTTTTCAGTTGGCTTTGTTGGCTTCAAGCTAATTGTGCGCCTGTCCTCCCAACTCACATTTGTGATGTCATGCTGGTAGCCTGTGATCACTGTGATAAGAATCATGCACTACGAACGTGGGCATGTGCTACGAAGCAGGGTTTTTGAAAAAAGAGTCAGTGTTTTGTTTTTATTTTCTTTTACAAATTTATAATTTACCATAATTCTTTATTTCTAATTGATATTTTTTGTTTGTTCATTGTCTCATAAAATGTATGTGATATTTTATGCAAACCTTTTCAGAATTATAATTATGATTTTGTCTTTTTTTTCCTCTGACATATGCTTTTGCTTATGAATTTTTAATTGACTGTTACTGGAGATACAAAGATTTGGCATTATGATCTGATCCTGGTGAATCTTTCTTCTTTCTCTTTCTTTCTTTCTCTCTCTTTCTTTCCTTCTCCCTTCCACCATTTCTTCCTCTTTCCCTCCTTCTCTCCATCCATCCCTTCCCTCCTTCTTCCCTCCTTTTTTTTTCTTACATATAATTTTTGTTATTGCGGTAAAACATACACAAAATAGAACTTATGATTTCATCCATTTTTATATGTGCAGATCAAAGGCATTAAGCACATTCACTGTGCTGTGGGGCTTCATGCATCTGAGAGCTCTATCACTAAGTACCTATACACTTAGGATTATTATGTCTTCTTGTTTTTATATTTTAATTGAATTTATTGAAGTGACATGGGTTAATAAAATGTTCTAGGTTTCAGGTATACCTGTCTATAACACATCTATATATTGTGTCGTGTGATCTCCACCCAAATGCAAGTTTACTTCCATCACCATTCATCCCCCTTAGCCTGTTCCTACTGCCCCACAACCCCTTTCTCTGGTAATCAGCACACTGTTGTCTGTGTGAGAGGCTTTTAAAATTCTTTTTCTTAATCACTTCACCTTTTTCACTTAGTGCTCCAGCTCCCCCCTCCTCACCCAGCTCAGTCTGTGTTTTGAATCTATGAGTGTGTTTCTACTTAGTTCATTGTGTTCATTAGATTCCACTCATATGTAATGCCCTGTGGTCCTGGTCTTTCTCTGACTGGCTTATTTCACTGAACATAGTATCCTTCTGGTCCAGCCATGCTGTCACAAGAGGCAAGATTTCCTCATTTTCATGGCCAAGTAGTATTCCACTGTATATGTACCATAGTTCCCCCCTTTTTATTCAATTTATTGGGGTGACATTGGTTAATAAAAATATACAGGATTCGGGTGCAAAATTCCACAACACATCATCTTTACACAGTATTGTGTGTTCACCATTCTGATTCAATCTCCTTTCTTCACCATTTATTTCCCCTGTCCCCACCTCCACATCCTCCCACCATTCCCCCCTGGTATCACTACACTGTTCTTTCTGTCTCTGAATTTTCCCTCTATTTATACTTTTTGTCATTGTTGTTGAAATAAGCCATTCAGAGAAAGACATGTACCAAAGCATTTTCATCCATTCATCTACTGTTTACCACTTGAGCTGCTGCCAAATCTTGGTTACTGTAAATAGTGCTGTAATGTACACAGGAGTGCGTTTATTCTTTCATATCAGTGTTTGGGGTTTCTTTGGATGTGTTTCCAGAAGTGAGACACAAGGGTCATAAGGCAGTTCTAGTTTTAATTTAATTTAATTTAATTTAATTTAATTTAATTTAATTTATTGTTTTCCACAGTGGCTGCACCAGCGTGCATTTCCAGCAACAGTGCATGAGGCTTCCCTTTGCCCTGCATCCTTGCAGCATTTGTTTGTTGCCTTATTGATAATAGGCATTCTGACAGGTATGAGTTGATATCTCATGGTTTTAATTGGCATGGCCCTGATGACTAGTGATGCTGAGCATCTTCTCATAATTTACTGGCAATCGTATGTTCTCTTTAGAGTAGTGTCTATTCAGATCTTTTGCCCATATTTTAATTGGATTTTTTTTGGTGTCGAGCTGTATAACCTCGTTATGAATTTTGCATATTCATCTCTTATGACATGTATTGTTGGCAAATATATTGTTGCGTTTAGTAGGTTGTCTTTTCATTTTGTTGATGATTTTCTTTGCTGTTCAAAAGCTTTTTAGTTTAATGTAGTCCCACTTGCTTATTTCTTCCTTTTCTTTTTTCTTTTTTTTTTTTTTTTGTGCCGGAGGAATTATATCAGAAAATATATTGCTATGAGATATGTGTGATATTTTACTATGGTTTCTTCTAGGGGAATTATTGTGTCAAGCAGTACATTTATGTCCTTAATCCATTTAGAGTTTATTTTTGTGTATGGTGCAATAAAGGGGTCTACTTTCATTTTTTTTTGCATGTTTCTGTTTCATTTTCTCAATAAAATTTATATGAATAGTTTATCTTTACCCCATTGTATGGTCCTGCTTCTTTTGTCAAGTATTAATTTACCATAAAGGTGTGGGTTGATATCTGGGTTCTCTATTTTGTTCCATTGATCTAGATGTCTGTTTTTATGCCTATACCATGTTGTTTTGATGACTATGCCCTTTTAGTACAGTTTGATATCAGGTAGCATTATTCTTTCACCTTTGTTTTTCTTTCTCAAGATTGCTGTTACTGTACAGGGTCTTCTGTGGTCTCAGATAAATTTTTGACATATTTGTTCTGGTTCTGTAAACTATGCCATTGGTATCTTGATTAGAATTGCATGAATGTATAGATTGCTTTAGGTTATATGGGTATTTGAATAATGTTAATTGTTTCTATCCATGAACACAGTATATGCTTCCACTTATTTGTAGCTTCTTCAATTTTTTTCTTCAGTGTCTTATAATTTTCCATGTGCAGTTCTTTTACATCTTTGATTACATTTATTCCAAGCTCCTATTTTTGATGCTTTGTAAATGGAGTCATTTTATTAGTTTCCATTTCTGATATTTCATTTTTAAGGTATAAATATGCAACTGATTTTTGTATATTTATTTTGTATCCTGTTACTTACTGAATCCATTGATCAGTTTCAGTATTATTTTGGTGGACTTTTTAGGGTCATCTGCAAATATGACAGCTTTACTTCTTCCTCTCCAATTTGGACCTTGGGCTGGGCCACCAGGAGTCAAGAGGGTAAGGCCACTGCAACTCAGACAGTGGGGTTAGAGTATCTGCTATGAGGTGCCAGTCAGGTTCACGGGAATGTGGGAGAAATGTCACCTGACCTAAAGCTACACTACTCAGTCACTGACACACCCAGGTCTACCCAGAACTCTACACCCCGGCCCAGGCAGCTGACTCCTCAGCCAGAGGTGAGCTTGAAGGGTGGGGTGACAGTGGGTCCAGAGGGTGGGACAATTGCCTTTCTCCAAGGCTGCTGCTATATAAAGGGATTTTCTTAATCCAAGGATGATGTCATCTACAGTTTGGGTGAGTGACTCAGCACAGGGTCCCAGCAGCTACCTTCTCAGCTCTCTCTGAAAAACCACACTGTCCAGTCTTTCCTCACATGACTCTAGTCCAGTCCTACCTTCCTCTACCAGGGAGAGTGGCTGGGAACAAGATTTTGTTCATTGGCACTTTAGGAGGACATGTGTCTCACTCAAGCAGATTCCTGCCTCTCCCTGGAAGACTGAATTCCCATTGACCTTCACAGCCAGATTTTATATGGGCCCCTCTTTGTGACTCTGGTGCTTTGGGACTGAAAGCCCAGCATGGGGTTGAGACCCCACACTCCTCAAGGGGAAGCTTTGCAGCTGAGATATGGCTCTGGAATCTCAACCACGGTCTGTAGGAATAGGATCAGCACTTTCCACTTCTGTGAACTTCATAGAGGTTTCAATGCAGCTTCTTCTGAGTATAAGACTTTTGTTCAGCTAGTCTTCAGGTGGCTATCCAGGTTGATTATTTTATATTTCAGCTGAAATTCCCGTTTGGTCCTAAGAGGAGGTGAGTGTAACACCCACCTAGTCTGCTGCCGTTTTAGATCAACCCTGGTAAGGTTCCTCCTCCTCATCATCACCCTCCTCCTCCTCCTCCTCCTCCTCTTCTTCCTCCCCTCCTCCTCTTCCTCCTTCCCTCCTTCTCCTTCTCCTCCTCCTCCTCCTAATTCTTCTCCTTCTCCTTCTCCTTCTCCTTCTCCTTCTTCTTCTTCTTCTTCCTTTTTCTTCTTCTCCTTCTCCTTTTCCTTCTCCTTCCTCTTTTCTTCTTGTTCTTGTTCTTCTTGTTTTTGTTCTTTTTCTTCTTCTTCTTTTTTTCTTTTTTTCCCGCTTCCTCTTCTTTCTACACCTCCTCTTCCTCTTTCTTTCTTTTGAACTAATTCTTTTATACTGGTTTTTGTTGCCAGCCAACTGATTATGCACATCATATCACAACTTACACTCAATGACATCAGTAGACCGCAATCAGCCATAAGAAGAAGGATTACACTATGAAAATTGGCATGTGCTGCAAAGCAACACTGTTATTTTTTTTAAACAGAAAGACTTATTAAGATGCATTTAACAGCACAGCCCTGCATTTATAATGAACAGATATTTTTAGCAATATATATATCTTACCTTAAGACCTCATCTACTTCTGATATTAGTATAGATACTGTATAGCTATATTAATAGCTATACATACACATACAGAAAGATATAGATATAAAGATTGTATAAGTATTGTATAACTACTACAGATGCAGATTTCTTATGGTTAGCATATACATGTTGTTTCTTTTCCATTACTTTAAACTTTTATATGTTCTTATATCTTTGAAGTGTCCATTGTTAACAGTGTAAAGTTGGATACTTTTTATGTAAACCAACTCTTATTACCATATTTCCTCATATATAAGACACAACTTTTTTGGAAAAATTTGGTATCTATAAACTGAGTGCGTCTTATACAGTGGTTGTAGAATTTTTTACTCGCATTTCCTATTTTTCACACTTGTTTTTATGCTCATTGTTGAAGATAGTGATTCTTCATCAGACACAGATGAGGACAAGCTAATGGATGGGAGTTTTGACAGTGATGAGGAGTTGTATGAATATTATGATGAATAAAACTTAGTTCAATCACTTTATGTAATACATTTTTTTTCAGATATTGGGCTCCAAAATTAAGGTGAATCTTTTATATGGAAAGATATGGTATATTTCTGGAGTATTTTATCTATTAACATCTAATGTAATCATAATATATTTGAATTTATATTTTTCCTATTACTATGCTTTTTATTTGATACATCGGTTTAACATTTATTGTCTTGTTTTCCTCCTCTTTGAATAATTAAATATATATATTGTTATTTCATTCCCCTCTATAAACTTATTAATCACACACTACTATTATTATCCATGTGTTAGGCAGAGATTACTTCTTACATTCTCTATAATTTAAAATTATAGTTTAATGTACAAAACATAAAATTAGCCATTTTAGCCATTTGATGTACACAGTTAAGTATCATTAAGACACTCATCCTCAATATCTCATTCTAGGACCTGTAAAGAAAACTCTATAGAATGCGACTGAGTATTTTTTAACTGTGAAAAAAAAGATATATATTAAATATCTGTGAATCAATATGGGTAAATATAAAAAAAATAAGCAGTGAGTAAAACAGCATTTATAATATGCTACTTTTTTATGTAAAATGAAATATACATAGGTCTGCTCATATGAACAAACACAAACACAGGAAGGAAAACCGAAGATCCAGTGAATTTTTTACCTACAGGAGCTGAGGCAGAGCATTGGGGAGCTGGGTGTAATACTTTGTATTGTTTTGAATAGGTTGTCTTTTGCCACTAAAAATAAATAGAAAATGTGGTGAATGAAGCAAAATAGAAAACAAAACAAATGAACCTAACTGTATTTTGAATTAATACCATAATTAGAATAAGGATAAAATAAAATAAGTAACCTAAGTAATTATTGAACCCAGAATTATATTTGTATACTTTCAGACACACACAGAGAACTGGAATGAAAAATTTAAGATGAGTTAATGTGTCATTACAGTGGTATGAGTCCTCACTCCCAGGGAAGGTGCTGTGCACACGGAGAAGGAGGGGCTGCAAAGA
The DNA here is from genome assembly GCF_036850995.1 of Saccopteryx leptura. NCBI lineage: Eukaryota > Metazoa > Chordata > Mammalia > Chiroptera > Emballonuridae > Saccopteryx > Saccopteryx leptura. The sequence continues at coordinate 13,082,218 of NC_089504.1, read as the reverse complement.
TCCTTCTGTTGTCAAACTAGAATAAGAGATATCAGTTCAAATTCATAGGGTTTAAAATGCATACATAGATAAAAATGTATACGTCAACATCTACACTGTTCCCACCCCGCATTCTTTCTGTCTCATTATTGACCGAACTCTTAGAAGTAAACATTCCTTTAGTTTTTAGTTCCTAGTTTTTAGAGCTTGTGTTTATATCTATATATGTATATTTCCTGGGAGGCTTCTCTGAGATCATTTAGAATCCTTGTAAACAATGAACACACCTAACGCTCCAGAATGAGTAACAACGGTGATGGATTATAGCTCAGAGAGTGAGAATCCATGAATCTGCAATGATCCACACAAATGAAAGCAGAGGGGTGGGGAATAAGGGGAAGTTCCTTCCTGTAGGAGAATACAAGTAATTCACATGGGAGAAATGACAGGATTAGAGAAACACCATTTGACCACCACATTTGCAATAATTTTGTCATATATGAATCACCAATGGATTTTAAAAGCAGATGGTAAAATTTTAACAAGGAAAACGTTATGTTTATATGGTATCAAAATATCTGCCAAAGTAATTCTTATTAATTACAAGGTTAAATTAATATTTTTTAAAAAAATGGTAACTGGACAGCAGAGAACCAGGCAGATACCACCTTAGTGAATAGGTCAAGGATTAAAACACTAGTAGTTGGGGAAATTAATATCATATCCTTTTCTATAATATGCAGTGTTGTGTAACTAGTGAAAATATATGATTTTACTATATATACATATATACAGACAGACAGAAGAGAAACCAAATAAAAAGTTAATTCAACCAATGGGGAATCAGAGTGAAGCTTGTCCAGGAATTGTCCATATAATTTTTACAGCTTTTCTAATACCTCTAAAATCAATAGAAATTAGAAATAAATAAATCCTTAGTCTGTGTCCCAGCTGGAACAATGCCCAAGAAGAAAAGAGCCCAGGACATCACTGGAATCAGGGACACTGTCCCCCAGGACTCCAGTCCCTCTGGCTCTGGGACACACAGCTCCCCAAAGGGCAGTCAGAAAGTAGCCCAAAGCTTGGGGACTGGGTTTCAGTCTCTCATTAGTAATAAGTCTTGTCTTGGACTCATCTCCCTGGAGCTGGCTGAGGAGAAGGAAGGTCTCTAGAAGGGCCAGGGCCACAGATGTTTCTTCTCTGTGTCTGGACCTAAGGCCTCCTGAAGAAACCTGAGGAGTCGGGCAGCAGTCTGGAGCAGAAGGGTCTGACTCAGCAGTGACGGGCACAGGTCAGAGGGGCTGGGACTCTGCCCTTGGCGATGGGTCTGCCTGTGTGCTACGGGTCATGTGGGACTCTGTGTCCATGACTGTGTGTATTTCTGCATGTATTTTATATGCTTGTGTACAAGCTGACAGTTTTCCTGAATTAGACCTCATCTGCACTTTGTTTTGAGGGTTTTGACCATGTGATCAAAGTCCTGGAGTGTGACTAGGGACTTCTAGTTCATGCCTGTGACCATAAACACTTGTAGCACACCTGGACATTGGGAGTTAAATTGTGGTCTTGGCTGCTGGACAAGAAGATGCCGACCTCATAGGAAACAAAAATTTGACAGGTTTCACACCTCCCTCTGCAGCCTGTGCTGCATGCTGCACATGAGAGCTGTTTGTGGGTGGCACACTCGTGTGTGACAGCAGGAAGGTGTATTGTTTGGTTTTCTGTGTGTGTGTGTTACCATCTGTATGTGATACGTGCATGGGGTAGGTGGGGGTGTAATGACCGCACCTGTGACCAAATAGGCAGAACTGCCCCATACTGACCGCCCTTCCCCAGCAGGGAGTGGGTCAGTGGGGGCGGGAACATGCCTCTCAGTAACAGGAGCGGGTGTGCTGCTTGTTATAGTTGGTGTGGCTGGGTGTGTATGTGTGCTGTTGGTGTGTGTTTCTGGTGAGATTTTCTAATTTTGTGTGGTCCTTTGGTTTTTGGTGTTCGTGTGTATACAGTGCCAGAATTATGTATATGTGGAGATTTGAGTGTTTACCAGATGTATCAAAAATCAGGTGTGTTGATGTGCATTTGGAGTGTGTTTGTGGGTTGGTGGTACATCATTGTGTATTGTTCATGTTTCACTTTTTGTATTATGACGTATATGTATGTATATGAATGTTTATGTATGGAACCATGTATTGGCGATCCTTACATTAGGGTGGAAACTTGGGCACAGGCGACATAAATTCTCAAATTAGCAGTGAGTGTGTGTGTGTGTGTTTGGTGCTTCAATTTGTCTCTATGACCCAGATATTTCCTTCAGCGCCCTCTCCTGGGGCACTATTGGCTGAGATAACCTACACTCAAAATTCTCTCTGTGTCGGCAATGGACCTGCTATGATTTTCACGTACCTGAGTCTGACAGAATCACTCAGAGATTTTCAACCTTTTCACTTAAGGTCCCAGGCACAGAAACATTAGGTGTCCTAGTGTGTGAAGTCAGAGTGCAGAACTGCCACCAAATGGTAGCGAACCTGAGAGGGTCACTTAACTCACTGGCCTCCGTTTTCAGTCTATAAAATATGTATTTTTTGAGTAAGTGATAATGAATGTAAGGGTCTTTTGTCAGCTGGAATACAGATTAATATAGATGAAGGCAACTATCGAGGTTGGCGTGTAAGAGGACTCTAACGCACTGGCAGCCCTCACATAGCACAGGGAGTCCCAGGGATGGGAGTCCCGGGGGTGGCGGTGGGAGCACAGACTGACCATGAGGGCACATCAGACTGCACTGCGGAAGTAGTCCAGGACTTTGATAACTTCTCTCCTTTCAATTATTCCTAATTATAGTTGACAAACAATATTATATTAGTTTCAATGTACACAACGTGGTGGTTCAACATTTATATATCTATTACTAGAGTAAGTCTGTAACCAGACATAGTTACTACTATATTACTGAATCTATTAAAGGGTATTTGACACTTTTTACCTAAAGAAAATGGCAATACATATACTTTATACATGCATTAGGAATTCTGTCACTTAGGTTTCTATTTCCTAACTGCCAATATGAGGGAAAGAACATTAATTCTGAGTCCAGCAGTGAAGACTTTTTAGTCTGGGAAAGTATGACTGATGTTGGATTTAATTAGCAAAGGCAGATAAAGCCCCTAACATAGTGTTCAGGCCCCCAAGATGGTCAGCATTATTATGAAACTTAGTTTGTGGACTACTCTAGTCTCAGAGCTCTTCTGGCCTTGAGTGGCTTTAAATAGCACCCATCTCTAGAGTGTCCATGAGTTTACAGCTGGAGGTCAATGGGACCCAGAAGGATCATAGGAGGAGTGTGACAATGCTCCAACAACGCCAATCAACACTGGAGTCTCACGTTACTTTAAGGCACAACTGAAAGCAGTTTTCTGGGCTCATCCTCTATTTCTGTGACAGTGAGTTAGTGTGGTGTGGCTCTGTCCTGGGGTGGAAATTGGCCCTCCATGCCCATCATGATCTGAACTCACAGAAGAGAGACCTTGCTTTCCTTGTTCACTGCTGCATCTCAGTCCTTAGTGGGGGCCAGACACAAACTCATGTTCAATAAATAACAGTGACTAAAACGCTGAACGCATCTTTGTCTGTCTAATAAAGTTTTGTTGGCTGCTTCAGGGCATGATGTTTCCTATAACCAAACCAAAATAGAGTGAAGATGTATATATTCACAGGTGTGAGAGATTGATAAGAGTGGTGTTAAAAATTCATGGTTTTGCCGGAGAATATGAGTCTGAGACATGATGGCCCTCAACGTCCTTCCAGGTTGCTGAGAGTCCCAAACTTTCTTCCTCCCCAGCAGATGGGGAGCAGCATGGGGCCCGAGAACCAGAGCAGCGTGTCCGAGTTCCTCCTCCTGGGGCTCCCCATGCGGCCAGGGCAGCAGCGCGGGTTCTTCACCCTGTTCCTGGGCATGTACCTGACCACGGTGCTGGGCAACCTGCTCATCATCCTGCTCATCAGGCTGGACTCCCGCCTGCACACGCCCATGTACTTCTTCCTCAGCCACTTGGCTCTCACTGACGTCTCCTTTTCATCCGTCACTGTCCCGAAGATGCTCACGAACATGCTTACTCAGCAACAATCCATTTCCTATGTGGGATGCATTGCTCAGTTGTATTTTTTCATAATTTTTGGCTGTTTTGATAATTTCCTTCTGGCAGTGATGGCATATGACAGGTACGTGGCCATCTGTTACCCTCTTCACTACACCACCATCATGAGGGAGGGGCTGTGTGTGCTGCTGGTCACTGGGTCCTGGATTGTCAACTGTGCTCATGCCTTGTTGCACACCATCCTCTTGGTCCGACTGTCCTTCTGTGCTGACAACACCATCACCCATTTCTTCTGTGAACTCACTGCGCTCCTGAAGCTGAGCTGCTCTGATATCTCCCTCAATGAGCTGGTCATCTTCACCGAGGGAGCAATGCTTTACTTTTTACCTTTGTGTATTGTTTTGGGCTCATATGTTCAAATAGGGACCATTATCCTGAGGGTCCCCTCCACTGAGAGACTTTTAAAAGCCTTTTCCACCTGTGGCTCCCATCTCTTTGTGGTGTCCTTATACTACGGGACACTTGCAGGTGTTTACTTTTTTCCCTCTTCATGGGATTCCAAACACATCATTGCTTCGGTCATGTACACGGTAGTTACCCCCATGCTGAACCCCTTCATCTACAGCCTGAGGAACAGAGACATCAAACAGGCTTTGGAAATGTGTGTCAACAGGATTAATGTCTTTAAGTGGCAATCACTACATCCTCTTACTGCAGTCAGGAGCAAGTGAGATGTATCTCCTAAAATAATGTATGGTTGACATCTCCATATAATGTTAACAGAATATGCATTCTTTGTTATATATAAACCGTTGTTAATATGTCAACAAGATCATGTGTCTTACTTGGGTTGTTTATGTTCTTTATTCTTAGTTAATATGTTTTGCTTGTTCATGATTTCTTATAGATATATACGGAAAACCTTACAGAAAACATGTTGCACAATTATAATTCTGACTTTGTCTTTTCATACTTTGAGATGTGTCAGTTTTTGCTAATATATTTTATATGCTATACTATTGAGGAAACACTGATTTATCAGTGTGATCTGGTCATGCTCCTGTGAACTATTTTAATTTTTTACCTGATTCTTTCACACTGGCTTTCATTGTCTTCAAGCTGCTTGTGTGCATGTCTTCACATCACACAAGGACATCATGTTGGTCAACTGCAATCAGCCATGATGAGAATAATTACACTATGCAAATTAGCAGGTACTAAAAGCAAGACTTTTTAAAATATGAAAGACTTTATAAAAATGCAGTTAACAGCACACTACAAAGTTTATTTATTTATTTTTTCTTATTATTTTTTAATTTATTGTGTTTAAATAGATTCTAGTGTCGCCCCGAATGCATCCCCCCCTCCCCTATATTCCCCTCAGCATCTTCTTTACCCCCTTCCCAACATCTCCCTCCCACCTTCCCTTCAGCTTTATCCCATCCTATCATCCCCTTTCCCTCTGTCCTCTTTTCCTCTGGTCCCTTTGATCCCTCATCTGTCTCAATTCCATTCCTCAGCTTACATTGTTTCTTGGATTCCTCAAATGAGTGAGGGCATATGATATTTTTCTTTCACTGCCTGGTTTATTTCACTCAACATAATAGTTTCCAGGTCCATCCACGTTGTTGCAAACACTATTGAGTTTATAATTGGGAAATATTTCTAGCAATGGGTCCTACCTCAGCACCTCATCTAATTCTGATATTGGTGTCGACACATTATAGATAAATCTTTAGATTGGATACACATACAGGTTGAGATAGAGGCAGAGTATAGCAGTAAAGATGCAGCTTTCTTATGGTTAGTGTTTATATGGTATTTCTTTTCCATCACTTTATACTTTTTTATGTTCTTTAACTTGTGAGGTGTTAGTTGTTAACAGTGTAACATTGGGTTTTACTTTATTTATGTACAGCAATAATAATTGTACTTCAGGAGAATTTTATCTATTGACTTCTGAAGTAATCTTTATATATATGAATTTATATTTTTCATATTATTATGTTTATTATTTGATACTTCTATTTCACATTTATTTCCTCTATTCTTTCTTTCTAAAAAATTTAAAAATATTTTTATTTTGAAAAATTTTTCCATTGATTTGAGAGAGAGAGAGAGAGAGAAGCACCAGCTCGCTGCTCCACTTCACTGTTGCATTATGTTAGTTGTGTACTCCTGGACTGCTTCTCCCATGTGCCCTGACCCGGGATCAAATCCATGACCTTAACATGACTGGATGAGGTTTATTCACTGAACTATCTAGCCAGGCCCTTTCCTCCCTTTTAATTTATTAAATATATATTTCGTTATTTCATTTCTTCTCTATTATAAATCATACATTATTATAATTTTAGAATTCTTTTCAGTGCTGTGTGCAGTGATTACTTCTTATTGTCTCCTTATTTTTTAAATTGTAGTTTAATATACAAAACATAAAATTTACCATTTTAGTCATCAGAGGTACACAATTTTGTGGCATTTAGGACACTGATTACCAATATCTCATCCTAGGACATATAAAGAAAACTCTACAGAACATCAATGGAATCGAGTATTTTGAAACTGTGAAATAAATAAGGACAAAGATATCTATAGATCCATTTGGAGAAATATCAGGATATATTGCTAAATGAGAAACAAAGCAATGTGTAAAAGTGCATTTATAGCATGTTACTTTCTAAGTAAAAATGAAGGGGGAATAAAATAAACATGTGTCAGCCCATTTGAGCAAACAGAGGTTCAGGAAAATTAATCAGAAACTGAAGAAATTGCTTAGCTATAGCAGGTAAGGCAGAGAAATGTGGGGATGAGCATAATTATCTGTATAGTGTTTTACTATGTTGTTTTTGTTACTAAAAATAAAGAGAAAAGGTAGCGAAAAAAGTAGAATAGAATAAAACAACACAAATAAACCTAAATATATTTCAACTCAATACTATAATTAGTGTAACAGGGAAAATAAAATGAGTAGGCTAAGTTATTTTTGAACACAGAATTTTGTCTATACCTGTATATTCTCACAATAAAAAATAAATAAAACTTACAACAAAGTTTTAACTGAGTTAGTGTGTCATTACAGTGGTATGAATTCAAGATTCTGAAACAACTCAGCATGTGTGCAAAGATTCAGCAAGTAGGCCCTGGCCAGTTGGCTCAGCGGTAGAGCGTCGGCCTGGCGTGCAGGGGACCCGGATTCGATTCCCGGCCAGGGCACACAGGAGAGACACCCATTTGCTTCTCCACCCCGCCCCCCTCCTTCCTCTCTGTCTCTCTCTTCCCCTCCCGCAGCCAAGGCTCCATTGGAGCAAAGATGGCCCGGGCGCTGGGGATGGCTCCTTGGCCTCTGCCCCAGGCGCTAGAGTGGCTCTGGTCGCGGCAGAGCGATGCCCCGGAGGGGCAAAGCATCGCCCCCTGGTGGGCAGAGCGTCGCCCCTGGTGGGCGTGCCGGGTGGATCCTGGTCGGGCGCATGCGGGAGTCTGTCTGACTGTCTCTCCCCGTTTCCAGCTTCAGAAAAATACAAAAAAAAAAAAAAAAAAAAAAAGATTCAGCAAGTAAGTAACCTTGAGGGAGAGGGAGGGAGTCCCCACTCCCAGGGAAGGTGCTGTGCACATGGAGAAAGAGGGGCTGGAAAGAACCCTGTGGTGTCCAACGAGAACAGGTGTCAATTCAAACTCATGGGTTTTTAAATGTATGAATACATGGAAATGTATATGTTCTATGTCAACATCTACACTGTGCCCACACCCCATTCTTTCTGTTCCACTCCTGACCCACCTCCTGTGGGTAAACATTCCTTTAGTTTCTTATTTTGTAGCTTTCACTTCTTGTGTTTCTTTTATAAATATTTCCCAGACATATAAATATGTCTTCTTTGAGATCATTTAATATCCTAGTAAGGAATGAACACACCTAAAGCTCCCAAATCAGTAACAATGGTGATGGTTTATAACTCAGAGAGTGAGAATTTATGAGTCCATAATGATCTACATAAATAAACAATAAGTAAATGAGTCAAAAATAGAGCTAAATTCCTTCTTACAGGAGATTACAACTAATATACATAGAAGAAATGGTAGAAAAAAAATCACTATTTTGCCACCACATTTGCAAAATATGTTGTCATAAAAATCATGAAAGAACATTAAATAAATGGGTAAGATTTTAATAAGGAAAAGTCATATTTATATAGCACCAATATATCTATCCAAATAATCCATATTAATTACAAGCTTAAAATAGTAACTTTAAAAAATGGTAACTTAACAACAACAGAGAACCAGGCAGATGCCACCTTAGCCAACAGGTCAAGAATAATAACAATAGTAATTGAAAAAATTAATTCCATATCTAATAATAGGCACTGTCTGGGAATATTTTATATAATTTTCACAACTTTTCTATATTTTTAAAATCCCTACCAAATAAAAAGTTGAAAAAATCTTTTGTCCCTGCTGGAACAATGCCCAAGAAGAAAGGAGCCAAGGACATCACTGGAATCAGGGACACTGTCCCCCAGGACTTCAGTCCCTCTGGCTCTGGGACACACAGCCCCCCAAAGGGCAGTCAGAAAGTAGCCTGAAGCCTGGGGACTGGGTTTCAGTCTCTCATTAGTAATTGCTGTCTTGGACTCATTTTCCTGGAGCTGGCTGAGGAGAATGAAGGTCTCTAGAAGGGCCAGGGCCACAGATGTTTCTTCTCTGTGTCTGGACCTAAGGCCTCCTGAAGAAACCTGAGGAGTCGGGCAGCAGTCTGGAGCAGAAGGGTCTGACTCAGCAGTGACGGGCACAGGTCAGAGGGGCTGGGACTCTGCCCTTGGCGATGGGTCTGCCTGAGTGCTACAGGTCATGTGGACTCTGTATCCATGACTGTGTGTGTGTCTGCATGTATTGTGTCTGTTTGAGTATGTGCTTGTCTGATAGTGTGTGTGTACATATGTGTGTGTGCATGTACTATGTATCCAACTCATAGCCTGACCCTCATCCTTATTTAGACATTATCTAGGCCCTGTTTTAGTAGGTATAGACCAAATGACCAGCCTCCTGCTGTGTGAGTAGGGACTTCTGGTTCATGCCTGTGACCATAAACACCTGCTGGGCATCAGGAGTGAGATTGTCATCTTGGCTGCTGGACAAGAAGACGCTGACCTCACAGGGGACCAAGGTCAGAGAGGGCTCATACATCTCTCTTCAGTGTGTGCTGCAGCCCATGCCAGCTGTGTTGTGTGGTGACACACTCGTGTTTGAGAGCAGGAAGGTGTATTGTTTGGTTTTCTCAGTGTGTGTGTTACCATGTGTATGTGACACGTGCATGGTGTAGATAGGGGTGTAATGACTTGTGACCTGTGACCGAATAGGTGGACCTGCCCCATTCTGACTGCCCTTCCCCAGCAGGGGGTGGATCAGAGGGGGCGGAAGCATGCCTCTCAGTAATAGGAGCGGGTGTGCTGATGTTGCAGTGAGTGTGGCTGAGTGTGCATGTGTGTTATTGGTCTGTGTTTCTTGTGATTTTTTGAATTGTGGGTGCTTTTGTGTGTTTTTGTTGACATGTGTGTATAGTTCCTGAATCATGTATATGTGGAGATTTAAGTGTATACTAGGTGTGTCCTGAATCTGGAATGTTGATGTGCATTGTGAGTGTGACTGTGGTTGAATGGTACCTCACTGTGTGTTTTGTATGTCTCACTTTGATTGTTACTTATGACTTGTATGTATGTATATGAGTGTTTATGAGCTGAACTGTATACTCGCAACCCGTCCCTTAGGATGAGATCTTAGTCACAGGTGACTGAAATCCTCAAATCAGCATTCTGTGTGCGTACATTAGTGTTTGTGTGTGTATGTGTGTGTATGTGTGTACGATCTTCACCCATGACCTCAAGTATTTCCTGAGGTGTCCTCCTGCTGGGCACCAGCAGCTGAGATAACCAGAGTCTAGTAATTCTCTATCTCTTTTTCATTTTTTTATTTTTTTCATTTTTTTTTTTTACAGAGTCAGAGAGAGTGATAGATAGGGACAGACAGGAATGGAGAGAGATGAGAAGCATCAATCATTTGTTTTTTGTTGTAGCACTTTAGTTGTTCATTGATTGCTTTCTCATATGTGCCTTGACCGTGGGGCTACAGCAGACCGAGTAACCCCTTGCTCAAGACAGTGACCTTGGGTCCAAGCTGGTGAGCTTTGCTCAAACCAGATGAGCCTGCGCTCAAGCTGGCGACCTCAGAGTCTCGAACCTGGGTCCTCCGCATCCCAGTCCGACGTTCTATCCACTGCGCTACTGCCTGGTCAGGCCATTATTAAAACTTTTTTAAAAGACTTTATTCATTTTAGAGAGGAGAGAGAGAGAAAGACGCATGGGGGGAGAAGCAGGAAGCATCAACTCCCATATGTGCCTTCAGCAGGGAAGACCGCAGTTTCGAACCGGCAACCTCAGCGTTCCAGACAGATACTTTATCTACTGTGCCACCACAGGTCAGTCAACTCCCTGTTTCTTGAAATGGCTCTCCTATCGGTTTCATATACTCGAGCATGCCTGAGTCAGTTACAATATTGCAATCCTTTCTTTACTTTTACTGAACATTCCATACAGAAAATAAAAAGGTACTCCAGGCATCAAGAAGTGTGAAGTTTTGGGCAGACTTACTATCTAGTTGCAATGAATTATGTTGCATACCCCTCGCCCATAGTCAGATTGTCCTCAGTCACCCTCTATCTAGTTCTCTGTGCCCCTCCCCCTCCCCCTAACTCTCTCCCTCCCTCCCTCCTATGTCCTCCCTCCCCCCAACCCTGGTAACCACCACACTCTTGTCCATGTCACTGTGAACAGTGCTGCAATGAACATGGGGCTACATGTGTCTTTACGTATCAATGTTTCTGAGCTTTTGGGGTATGTACCCAGGAGAGGGATTGCTGGGTCATAAGGTAGTTCTATTTGCAGTTTTTTGAGGAACCACCATACTTTCCTCCATAATGGTTGTACTACTTTACAGTCCCACCAACAGTGGATGAGAGTTCCCTTTTCTCCGCAGCCTCTCCAACATTTGCTATTACCCGTCTTGTTGATAATAGCTAATTTAACAGGGGTGAGGTGGTATCTCATTGTAGTTTTGATTTGCATTTCTCTAATAACTAATGAAGCTGAGCATCTTTTCATATATCTGTTGGCCATTTGTATTTCTTCCTGGGAGAAGTGTCTGTTCATGTCCTCTTCCCATTTTTTTATTGGATTGTTTGTTTGTTTGTTGTTGAGTTTTATGAGTTCTTTGTAAATTTTGGATATTAGGCCCTTATCTGAGCTGTTGTTTGAAAATATCATTTCCCATTTAGTTGGCTGTCTGTTTATTTTGATATCAGTTTCTCTTGCTGAGCAAAAACTTTTTAGTCTGATGTAGTCCCATTCATTTATCTTTGCCTTCACTTCTCTTGCCATTGGAGTCAAGTTCATAAAATGTTCTTTAAAACCCAGGTCCATGAGTTTAGTACCTATGTCTTCTTCTATGTACTTTATTGTTTCAGGTCTTATATTTAGGTCTTTGATCCATTTTGAATTAATTTTAGTACACGGGGACAGGCTGTAGTTGAGTTTCATTCTTTTGCATGTGGCTTTCCAGTTTTCCCAACACCATTTGTTGAAGAGGCTTTCTTTTCTCCATTGTGTGTTGTTGGCCCCTTTGTCAAAGATTATTTGACCATATATATGTGGTTTTATTTCTGGGCTTTCTATTCTGTTCCATTGGTCTGAGTGTCTATTTTTCTGCCAATACCATGCTGTTTTGATTATCGTGGCTCTATAATATAGTTTAAAGTCAGGTATTGTAATGCCCCCAGCTTCATTCTTTTTCCTTAGGATTGCTTTGGCTATTCGGGGTTTTTTATAGTTCCATATAAATCTGATGATTTTTTGTTCCATTTCTTTAAAAAATGTCATAGGAATTTTGATGGGAAGTGCATTAAATTTATATATTGCTTTGGGTAATATGGCCATTTTAATTATATTTATTCTTCCTATCCAAGAACAAGGAATATTTTTCCATCTCATTGTGTCTTTTTCTATTTCTCTTAATAATGCCTTGTAATTTTCGTTATATAGGTCCTTTACATTCTTTGTTATGTTTATTCCCAGGTATTTTATTTTTTTTGTTGCAATCATGAAGGGGATTATTTTTTTGAGTTCATTTTCTAATATTTCATTGTTGGCATATAGAAAGGCTATGGACTTTTGTATGTTAATTTTGTATCCTGCGACCTTACTGTATTGGTTTATTGTTTCTAATAATCTTTTTGTGGAGTCCTTCGGGTTTTCGATGTATAGGATCATATCATCAGCAAAAAGTAGTATCAACTCTTACTTGCTTCATTTAGTTGTGTATTGATAGCTTCTCCTAATTTGGCTTCAAACTAGGACCTTTGGCTCAAGTCAGCAACATTGGGATCATATCAATAACTTGCAGTGAAGCTGGCAATCCAGTGCTCAAGCCGAGAGGCCCGTGCTTTAGCTGTTGACCTCGGGGTTTTGTACCAAGAACCTCAGCATCCAGGGTGGATGCTGTATCCACTCCACCACTATTGATCAGGCTGGAGTCTCTCATTTTTTAAGGTAGAAGCAACTGATACAGTTTGGAGGAACAATTCTATTTCTGTCACAGTGAGTCAGTGTGGTGTGGCTCTGGCCTGGGGGAGGAATGATCCCTCCATGCCCATCACGATCTAACCTCACAGAAGAGGGGACCTTGTTCTTCGTGTTCACTGCTGCATCTCCGTCCTTAGTGCCTCAAGACGCAGACTCAGTATCAGTAAACTATGCTTCAAGGAAACCACGGACATGCTTTTGCTTCTGTGAAATGAAGTTCTGTTGGCTGATTAGGAGTGCAATGTTTTCCTGGATCCTCACTGGGATAGTGTGAGGATGCACGCACCTACAGGTGTCATAAATTATTGTTTGTAGTAAAAAATTCATGTTGTTTTTAGAAAATGACAGAGAAGACATGAAGTCACTGGTCATCGTTTCCAGGTTACTGAGAGTCCCAAACCTCCTTCCTCCCCAGCAGACGGGGAGCAGCATGGGGCCAGAGAACCAGAGCAGCGTGTCCGAGTTCCTCCTCCTGGGGCTCCCCATGCGGCCAGGGCAGCAGTGTGGGTTCTTCACCCTGTTCCTGGGCATGTACCTGACCACGGTGCTGGGCAACCTGCTCATCATCCTGCTCATCAGGCTAGACTCCCGCCTGCACACGCCCATGTACTTCTTCCTCAGCCACTTGGCCTTCTCTGACATTTCTCTGTCATCCGCCACTGTCCCGAAGATGCTCACGAACATGCTCACGAACATGCTTACTCAGCAATAATCTATCCCCTATGTGGGATGCATTGATCAGTTGTTTTTTTCTTACTTTTTAGTTGTCTAGGCAATCTCCTTCTGGCAGTGATGGCATATGACAGGTATGTGGCCATCTGTTACCCTCTACGCTACACCACCATCATGAGGGAGGGGCTGTGTGTGCTGCTGGTGGCTGGCTCCTGGATGGTCTCCTGTGCCCATGTCCTGTTGCACACCCTCCTGTTGGTCCGACTGTCCTTTTGCACTGACAACACCAGCCACTTCTTCTGTGACCTCACTGCGGTCCTGAAGCTGAGCTGCTCTGATATCTCCCTCAACGACCTGGTCATCTTCACTGAAGGCGGGTTGATTGTATTCCTGCCTTTGGGTGTTATTTTGGGCTCATATATCCATATAGGGACCATCGTCCTGAGGGTCCCCTCTACTAAAGGACTCTATAAAGCCTTTTCTACCTGTGGTTCCCATCTCTTTGTGGTGTCCTTATACTATGGGACAGTTGTAGGTGTTTACTTTTTCTCCTCCTTATGGGATTCCAAACACATCACAGCTTCAGTCATGTACACGGTAGTTACCCCCATGCTGAACCCCTTCATCTACAGCCTGAGGAACAGAGATATCAAACAGGCCTTGGAAATGTGTGTCAACTGGGTTAATGTCTTTAAGTGGCAATCACTAAATTCTCTTATTGCAATCAGGAGCAAGTGAGATATAGCTCCTAAAACTACTGAATGGTTGACATCTCCATATAACTTTATTTAATTGGCATTCTGCTATCACGTATAAGTGTTGTTAATATGCCAAGTAGGTCAAGTTTGCTGCTTGGATTGTTAAAATTCTTTATTTCTATTCCATATATTTTATCTGTACATTAACTCCTATAAGATAAATGCAAAATCTTATGCAAAATCTGTTTCATAATTATAATTGTACATTTGTCTATTTCTTTTTTGAAATATGTCAATCTTTGCCTTTTCTTTTCTTTGTTATTGTGAAGACACTGATTTAGCCTCATGACCCGCTTCTGGTGAACTCTCTCTCTAACTCTCTTCCTTTATGCTGGCTACGCTAGCTTTAAGCTGGTTTGGCACAACTCTTCCCAACTCACATTCAATCATATCATGTTGGTAGACTGCAATAGACATGGTAAAAATAATTACACTATGAGAATTGTCATGTGCTAAGAACAGGGTTTTAAGTAAAAGGAGAGAGAGACTTTTTAAGATGCATTTAACTGCACGTCATTGCATTTAAAATTAGGAGATATTTCCAGAAATGGGTCCTAACTTAATGTCTCCTGTGCTGCTGATATGAGTATTTTTACTTTATATCTCAGTATATAGCTATATAGAGAGATACAGACACAAATATAGATACACAGATATGGATACTAGTAGAGTATAGGTAGTAAGGATCTAGCTTTCCTGTGCCTAGTGTTCATATAGTATCTCTTTTTCATCACTTTAACTTTTCTATTTCCTTATACCTGGAAGATATCCATTGTTAACAGTGTAATATTGGCTCTTGCTCTTTTCATGTGGAGCAACAATTATTATATTTCTGGAGATTTTTATCAATTGGCATTTAATGTAATCTCAGAACATTTGAATTAATACTTTTCATGTAACTGTGTTCTTTATTTGCTCCATCTGTTTCACATTTATTCTCCCAGGTTTTCTTCTGTTTTGATTAATTAAATATATATTTTGCTAGTTCCTTTGTCCTCTATTAACTTATTAATGATAAATGATTAATTATAATTATTTTCATGCAGTGTGCAGAGATTAATTTTTACCTTGTCTTTAATTATTAACTGTATTTTAATATACAAAATATATAATTTACTATTTTAGCCATAGGAGGTCTACAGTGTGGTGGCATTTGGGATACTCATCACCAATAACTCATTCTAGTATCCAAAGGAAACTCTGTAGAACATCATGACAATTGAGTGTTTTGCAATTGTAAAAAAATGAGAACAGTGATACCTATGAATCAGTATAGAGAAATGTCAGGATATATTGTTAAGTGGGAAAAAAAAACAATGTATAAAGGAGTACTTACAGAATGCTACATTTTATGTAAAAATTAAGAGGAAATAAAATACACACATGTCTGCCCATTTGAGCAAACAGAACACAGGAAGATAAATCAACAATGATTACCTCTGTTTACCTGCTAGAGTGCTAGAGGTGGGGCAGAGAGAAGGGAGATGAGTATAATTATTTGTATAGGTTTGACTACATTTTGTTTTGTTACTATAAAGATAAATAGAAGAGGTGGTGAATAAAGCAAAATGGAATAAAACTAAACAAATAGACCTAAGTATATTTCTTGTGTGTGTGTGTGTGTGTGTGTGTGTGTGTGTGTGTGTGTGTGTGTGTGTGACAGAGACAGAGAGAGGCAGAGAGAGGGACAAATAGGGGACAGACAGACAGGGATGGAGAGAGATGAGAAGCATCAATTATTCATTGTGGCACCTTTGTTGTTCATTGATTGCTTTCTCATATGTGTCTTGACTGGGGGGCTACAGCAGACTGAGTGATCCCTTGCTCGAGCCAGCCACCTTGGGCTCAAGCTGGTGAGCTTTGCTCAAACCAGATGAGCCCATGCTCAAGCTGGTGACCTTGGGGTTTCGAACCTGGGTCTTCTGCATCCCAGTCCCATGCTCTATCCACTGCACCACTGCCTGGTCAGTCTTAACTATATTTCAAATTAATACCATCATTAGACTAAAGGGTAATATAAAATATGTAACCTAAGTAATTCTTGAACCTAGAATCATGTGTATATACAATCACAAAAAAAAAAGACAACTGAAAACAAAATTTTAAGCTTCAGGTTTGAGTTCAAGATACTGAAACACTTCACCATGCTCAAAGATTGAGCAAATAAGTAACCACTGGGAAAAAGGGGCTGAGTCCTCACTCTCAGGGAAGGTGCCATGCACATGGGGAATGGGAGGTTGGAAAGAGCTCTATGGTGTCAGAGCAGAATTAGAGATATTAATTTGAATTCATTGGGCTTTTAAATGTATAAATAGATAAAAATTTATATGTTCTATGTCAAAATCTACACTGTTCCCACCGCCATTATTTCTGTCCCACTCCTGACCCACCTCCTATGGGTAAATATTCCTTTAGCTTCTTACTTTCTAGCTTTTACTTCTTGTGTTTCTTCTATTTATATTTCTGAGTTGTCTCTGAAAATATTTAGAATCCTTGTAAGCAGTGAACTCACCTAAAACTTCAAAATAAATAATAATAGTAATGAATTATAGCTCAGAGAATAAGCATCCATGAGTTCAAAATAATATACACAAACAAACAAGCAAACAAATAAAAAGCAAATGAGTGAAGAATAAAGGTAAATTCCTTCTTACAGGAGGATAGAGCTAATAAATTTAGAAGAAATGATAGAATTAGTAAAATCACCATTTGGCCACCACATATGCAATCATATTGTGATAAAGGAATCAAAATGGATGTTAAATACAGTGGGTGATATTTTAAAAAGAAAAAAGTTGTGTTTTTATAATATCCACTCAAATGATACCTTTTAATTACAAGGTAAAAATAGTACCTTCTAAAAAATGGTAACTTTACAGTAGAGAACCAGGCAGACATGACCTTAGCCCTCTAATCAAGAATAAAACCACTAGTTATTAAAGAAATTAATACCATATCCAATAATATGCACTGTGGCACACATTAGCTAAATATCTAAGCCTCAAATATACATAGACACATACAGATCTGGCTCTTGGACACACAGCTCCCCAAAAAGGCAGTCAGAAAGTAGCCCGAAGCTTGGGGACTGTGTTTCAGTCTCTCATTAGTAATTAAGTCTTGTCTTGGACTCATTTCCCTGGAGCTGGCTGAGGAGAATGAAGGTCTAGAAGGGCCAGAGCCACAGATGTTTCTTCTCTGTGTCTGGACCTAAGGCCTCCTGAAGAAACCTGAGGAGTCGGGCAGCAGTCTGGAGCAGAAGGGTCTGACTCAGCAGTGACGGGCACAGGTCAGAGGGGCTGGGACTCTGCCCTTGACAATGGGTCTGCCTATGTGTTAGTGGGTCATGTGGGACTCTGTCCATGACTGTGGGTATTAGCATGTATTGTGTCTGTTTGAGCATGTGCTTGTCTGATAGGGGTGTGTGTGTGTGTGTGTGTGTGTGTGTGTGTGCTATGTATCTGAATCACAGCCTGGCAATTTTCCTGAGTTCAACCTTACCTAGGCCCTGCTTTAGTGGATATAGACCAAGTGATCACCTCCTGCTGTGTGACTAGGAACTTCTGGTCCATGCCTGTGACTGTAAACACCTGCAACACAGCTGGGCATCAGGAGTGAGATTGTCGTCTCAGCTGCTAGACAAGAAGACGCCGACCTCACAGGGTACCAAGGTCAGAGAGGGCTCACACGTCTCTCCGCAGGGTGTGCTGCTACCCGTGCCAGCTGTGTTTGTGGGTGACACACTCGTGGGTGAGAGCAGGAAGGCGTATTGTTTGGTTTTCTCAGTGTATGTGTTACCATGTGTATGTGACACGTGCATGTTGTAGATGGGGGTGTAATAACTGCTCCTGTGACCGAATAGGCGAACCTGCCCCATGCTGACTGCCCTCCCCCAGCAGGGGGTGGGTCAGAGGGGGCGGGAGCATGCCTCTCAGTAATAGGAGCGGGTGTGCTGATGGTGTAGCGAGTGTGGCTTGGTGTACATATTTTGTTGGTATGTATTTTTGTTAGGTTTTGGAAAACTGTAAGGTCTTATGTGTTTCTAGTGATGTGTTTGTACAGAGCCTGAGTTATATGTGGTGAGTTGAGTATTCACTAGGTGTGAAATGAATAAGAAGTGTTAATGTGCATTCTGAGTATGTTTGTAGGTGAGTGGTACTTGTACGTTGTGTATGTCTCACTTTGTGTGTTAATTGTATGTATGTATATGAGTGTTTATTAGCTGAACCATGTATTGGCTATCCTTCCCTTAGTAAAGGAACTTGGGCACAGGTGACTGGTAATGTGAAATGTGTGTGTGTATGTGTGATCTGCACACGTGACCTCAAGTATTTCTTGAGGTGTCCTCCTTCTGAGGCACCAACAGCTGAGATCACCAACCTCTAAGCACCTCCCTGTTCCTGAAACAGGTCTCTGGTTGTTTTCATGAACCTGAGCATGACTGAGACATTTACAAGTTTGCAACCCTTTGTTTACTCTATGAAACATCCTTGGCCAAAAGAAAAAATACCCCAGGCATCGTGCTGTGTGAAATTATTGGACAGAATCACCTTTAAATAGTGAGGAGACCTTGAGAAAGTTACTTAAATCCTCAGTTTCCACATTATAAAAATGAAAGAATTATACTTCTTGTGAATCTTACCGAGGCCTCAGTAAATATTTATTGCATGAATAGAAGTTAACATGCTTGAGAATTTTGTGTCAGTTGGAAAGTATATAAATTTGAATGAATCAGTTTATCTTTTAAAAGGACTAAGAAAATTTTGCACACTTTTGTATCCTCAGAGATGTAAAATAATATATTGTGCTTGGCTCCCCTAACAAAAGGGAGCTTCCTGTTTATGATGGTTAAGTGCATGGGTTGTGATCACACAGACACGATAGACTGAATCCATTGAAGTAGCTAATACTTGAAAAATTTTAATTTACAGAAAATGGTAATACATATATATGAAGTTATATACATTACATACCACATATATTATAGAAATATGATCACATCTGTGTGATATTCTGTCCTCTACTGCACTATTGTATACTTGACTCATTTGTATCAATTATGTTTCTATTTCTTAAAAGTCAAAATAAGTCAGCCTGACCAGGTGGTGGTGCAGTGGATAGAACGTCGAACTGGGACGCGGAAGACCCAGATTCTAAACCCCAAGGTCGCCAGCTTAAGCGCTTGCTCATCTGGTTTGAGCGAGGCTCACTAGCTTGAGACCAAGGTCGCTGGCTTGAGCAAGGGGTCACTTGCTCTGCTGTAGCCCCCCAGTCAAGGCACATATGAGAAAGCAATGAATGAACAACTAATGTGCCGCAACAAAAAATTGATGTTTCTCATCTCTCTTCCTCCCTGTCTGTCTGTCCCTATCTGTCTTTCTGTCTTGTCTCAGTCTCTCTCTGTCACCAAAAAAACAAACAAAACAAAACAGTTAAAATAGGTTAAATGACAAATATTGTTTGTGCAGCTATGCAATGGTCTTAGTATCTGTACCTACAAGACTGTACTGTGACTGTAATTAGAAAACAAAGATTATGAGAGAGAGTTTGTGGACTAGACTGGTTATGGAGCTCTTCTGGAATCAAGGGCTTTATAACCCATTTCTATAGTGCCATGACTTCAGGTCATGGAACCCGGCGGGCTTGAGGAGTGTGACAAGGCTCCAACAATGTCAACTCAGCTTTGGAGTCTCGTGTCACTTCACGGCACAAACTACTGATTCCAGTTTCAGTGGCTCATCTCATATTTCTGCAACAGTGAATTGGTATGGTTTGACTCTGTCCTGGTGTAGAAATTCTCCCTCCGTCCCCATCATAATACAAACTCAATGAAATGGGGGGCCTTACCTTTTCTGTTCACTGCTGCATCTCAGTCCTCAGGTGAGGTACAAACACAGACTTCATAATAAATAATGATGAATGACACAGTAAACACCTTCTTGCTTCTGTGTAATGAAGTCCTTGGTAGTTTTGGGGTGCAATAACTTCTGAATCAGACTGGGATAAAGTGATAATGCATATATCAGAAGGTATGAGAAATTAATAAGAGTGTAGTTAAAAAGCTAACTTTTCCCAAAGAATTACAGTGTGAGACATGATGGTACTGGGCGTCCTTTCCAGGTTGCTGAGAGTCCCAAACCTCCTTCCTCCCCAGCAGATGGACAGCAGCATGGGGCCCGAGAACCAGAGCAGCATGTCCGAGTTCCCCCTCCTGGGGCTCCCCATGCACCCAGGGCAGCAGCGTGAGTTCTTCACCCTGTTCCTGGGCATGTACCTGACCACGGTGCTGGGCAACCTGCTCATCATCCTGCTCCTCAGGCTGGACTCCCGCCTGCACACGCCCATGTACTTCTTCCTCAGCCACTTGGCCTTCTCTGACATTTCTCTGTCATCCGTCACTGTCCCGAAGATGCTCACAAACATGCAGACTCAGTGACAATCTATCTCCTATGTGGGATGCATTGCTCAGCTGTATTGTTTCATACTTTTGGTATTATTGAAAATTTCCTTCTGGCATTGATGGCATCTGACAGGTACGTGGCTGTCACCCTCTACACTACACCACCATCATGAGGGAAGGGCTGTGTGTG
Source organism: Saccopteryx leptura (assembly GCF_036850995.1). NCBI lineage: Eukaryota > Metazoa > Chordata > Mammalia > Chiroptera > Emballonuridae > Saccopteryx > Saccopteryx leptura. Next base: position 13,061,495 of record NC_089504.1, on the reverse strand, counting down.
TTGCTTGTGGCTGGCTCCTGGATATTGTCCTGTGCCGCTGACTTGTTACACACCCTCTTCTTGGTCTGACTGTCCTCCTGTGCTGACAACATCATCATCCTCTTCTTCTTTGAACTCACTGAGCTCCTGAACTCAATGCTCTGACATCTCCCTCAATGAGCTGGTCATCTCCGCTGAGGCAGAATGCTTTTATTCTTGTCTTTGGGTTTTATTTTATGCTCATATGTCCATATAGAGACGATCATTCTAGGATCTCCTCAACTGAGAGATTCTTTAAAGCCTTTTCTATCTGTGGCTCCCATCTCCTTGTGGTATCCTTATACTACGGGACACTTGTAGGTATTTACTTTTTCTCCTCTTCATGGGATTCCAAGGACATCACTGCTTCGGTCATGTACGCAGTAGTTACCCCCATGCTGAACCCCTTTATCTACAGCCTGGGGAACGGAGATATCAAACAGGTCTTCGAAATATGTGTCAATAGGGTTAACATCTTTAAGTGGCAATCACTAAATTCTCTTATTGCCGTTAGGAGAAAGTGAAATATAGCTTCTAAAATTATTGTATAGTCGACATCTTCATATAAGTTCAATAGAATAGGCATTCTGTTGTCAGGTGTAAGTGTTATTAATATGTCAAATATGCCAACTAGGTCAAGTTTGCTGTTTCCTGTTAATAATTTTTTATTCTTAATTAATGTTTTCCACTTTTCATCATCGCTTCTAATATATATGCCATATCTTAGGCAAACCATGTTGCACCATTATAATTGTGGATTTGTCTATTTTTCCTTTGAGAGATATTTGTGTTTCTTATGTATTTTTTTACTATGTTATTGAAGACACAGTGATTTAGTATCATGATCTGGTCCCAGTGAAATTCTTTTTAATTGATTTTTATGGACCTTCTTTGACATCAAACTACTTGTGTGCATGTCTTTCCTACTGACATTCAGTGAGTCATGTTGGTAGGTTGAAATCAGCCATGATATCAATAATTACACTACAAAGATGAGTAAATGCTACAAAACAAGCCTTTTTAAAAATGAGAGAGGAAGATTTTTATAAATACATTGAACAATACAACACTTAGTTTATAATTAGAAGATATTTCTAGCAATGGATCTCACCTTAACAAATCATCTGCTTATGATATTAGTTTAGATACTTTAAGAAGATACAGATATAGATACAGATATATAAAGAGAAATAGGGACACTACAATAGTCTACGTTGTCAAGATGCAGCTCTCTAGTTTTAGTGTTTCAATGGTATTTCATTTCCATCACTTTAAATTTTTCTGTGTTCTTATATCTGGGAGGAGCCCATTGTTAATAGTGCAAAGTTGTATTTTGCTATTTTTATGTAGCGCAACAAGTAATATATTTCTGGAGAATTTCACCTAGATATCTAATGTAATCATAATACAATATATATTTGAATTTATATTTTCAACATTACTATGATTTTATTTAATACTTCTGTTTCACATATATTTTCTCTTGTCTTCCTCTTCTGATTCATTAATGCTTTGAGTAGTTCAAATGTTCATGTACGTCCTCGTACCTCCTAACCATCCAGAGTATGATTGATTTATTTTAAAAATGTATAAGGCAACATTAAATAAAGGAAAATGTATGTTATTTATGTTTTCATAAATTAGTTATCAAAACAAACATGATATTAAGTTAAAAAAATTGTAACTGGACTTTATTTTTTGAAAAAAAAAACTTGTAGGAGATGACTCTGCACCAGTATAAATGGCAGTTATCTGTAGAGCAAGAGTTAATAGGAGACAGGAGATCTTAGAGTGTGTTGGCCATGGAGACACACTGGCCTGGGTTACTTAAGTGCATGTGCGCAGGATTCTTGGAGGAATGCCTGCAAGAACCAGATGTACTTTGTGATTGATGAGCTCTGAGACTCTGACTCTTCTTTTGTCTTTGTTCATGAAAAGAAACAGTAAATGTGCAGTGTTGGGGATGAAATGGATGGGAAAAATGGCTTGTGTAACTTTCTAGTTGTAATTGCTAAGCTATGGCTTTTGGAACTCAATAACTATGCAGAGGCACTGTTTCTCGGGCTGATTTTGCATAAGAGTTTCAGCCTTCTACCTGGTGTATATAGAAACTGGTGTGTCTTTTGCCTTGTGAGTCCGAACCGTGAAGAAGTTTGTAACATCTGGCGCCCAACATGGGGCTCAATCCCATGACACGGGGGCTCGAAGAGGTCAGAGGTTGTAGTCTTGGGACCATCAGACTGAAGGGGATATAAGACCACTCTGTAGGTAAGCAAATTCTTCTGGAGGCAGAGTGATGGAGAATTCTCACACCAATTCCTTAATAAAGACCCCCAAATATGTGAAAGTACTGCAAACATTATTAGAGGGTCATGGTGTCACTGTAAATAGTAAAAATATTGTTATTAATTAAAAATATAAAGAAGCATTGTTAACTGGTTTCAGCCACAAGGAAAGGCTGCTTTAAGTTTAAAAACCTGGAACCAAGTACTGAGAGCTTTTTGGCATGATCATCAACAAGGAGACACTATTCTTTCTGTTTGGTCTCTTTATAATTTAATTTCTTTAGTTTTGCAGCCATTACAGTCTGATTCTGAATTTTCATGGCCTCCAACTCATCAGGTAAAGTCTGATATTGATATAGGTTGAGCAGTAACTGTTAAAAGGAGAGAAGCTTGAAGCATTACATCAGTTGGTACAAACTCAATTAGAATTAGGATATATAGAAGTATCACAAAGTCCTTAAAATTCTCTAGTCTTTGTAATAAAGAAAAAATCTGGAAAATGAAGAATGCTTACTGATTTTCTTTAATGTTTTAGCTACAATCTTCTGAGTTATCGTTTTGTTTCTTTCTTGTTCTTTGCCTAGAAATTTAGATGGGTGACTCCTGACGGATCCAATTACAAAATCTCTTAGTGGCCACTGAGTTTTATTTTCTTCTTGGGAGGTTTTGATTAGTCTCATCCATCCTTAGTCTCTGTCAGAAAATGCCCTGATTAAAATCAGGCAGGCACCCTGGCCGGTTGGCTCAGCTGTAGAGCATCAGCCTAGCGTGCGGAGGACCCAGGTTTGATTCCTGGCCAGGGCACACAGGAGAAGTGCCCATTTGCTTCTACACCCCTCCGCGGCGCCTTCCTCTCTGTCTCTCTCTTCCCCTCCCGCAGCCAAGGCTCCATTGGAACAAAGATGGCCCAGGTGCTGGGGATGGCTCTGTGGCCTCTGCCTCAGGCGCTAGAGTGACTCTGGTCACAACATGGCGACACCCAGGATGGGCAGAGCATCGCCCCATGGTGGGCGTGCCAGGTGGATTCCGGTTGGGCACATGCGGGAGTCTGACTGTCTCTCCCTGTTTTCAGCTTCAGAAAAATGCAAAAAAAAAAAAAAATCAGGCAGGCATCTTTCTAGTCTGACTGTACTCTGAAATCCCGGATTTCTCTCTGGTTTGTCTGATTCTAATTTCTGTTTAGTTTTTGTTTGATGTTGTCTAAAATGTGATTTTTTAAGGCCTGAATTAAGTTCTTGCATGCAAAAATTGGAAATGTTGGCTCTTTTATTGAAAAAGTAGTTTCATCCATATATTTTTTGTTTTAAAAATTAGAAATTGTAAGGAGTGCTCATTTAAATTTAAATTGAATAGAATATGAATTCTTAAGACGTACTAATTTCATTAATGCATTATAAGATGTATTAAAAGTTAGAAGTCCAGTAATAATTCAAGTATTAAGATTAATCAGTTATATGTTATACTTGTGTTTCTATGCTGAAAATTGTCTTGTTTGTGTCTAAAGATATGCTCAGATCTGTAAAACTAAGAAATTAAGTAAAATTAAGTCATTTTAAAAATTTATCTCAAGCTGCTTCAGGCAGTTGGCTGCTTGTAAGGCCATATTCTGAAAAAGGGGGGCCCTAAGGAGGGCGGGAATTTGGCTCCTCTGATAACCTACAATAGACTTAACAGTACAAAAGACTTTTTAGATACAGAACCTAATGCATCTATTATTACTAAGTAACATTAGTTTTTTTCTAGCTCACTTATGCAGTGGTCACTAAGCTGCAAGGGTTGGGGCAAAGTCCCTAACAAAGCTCTAAGATTTTTTTTTCTTTACAATAGGAAGATAATGAGGGAATTTAGCCTCTGATGAGGAAAAACATTTCTCAACAAGGAAAAACATCTTCTAAACAATTAAAGAAGCGACTTTTTAAATTACAGTCTAAACTTTCTGACAAGGAGTTTTTTATACTCACTATGACCAAATTTCTGTCAAAACTCTTAAAGAGTTAAGAACAGCTTGCTCCCAGTATAGAACTAACTGTCCTTATTATACACAGGAACTGCTATTCTCCTTCACGGACTCTGAATGTTTTATCTCAAAAAATTTAGAAATGTTAGCTCGAACTATTCTTTCAAAAGTGAAATAGTTACATTTTATGACTTAGTAGCAGAATCAGGCTCATATTCAAGCTAATCAGAATGCTAATGCTAACCCTTTTGTTAATATTATACAAGATGTACTCTTTAGACCAGGGGTAGTCAACCTTTTTATACCTACCGCCCACTTTTGTATCTCTGTTAGTAGTAAAATTTTCTAACTGCCCACTGGTTCCACAGTAATGGTGATTTATAAAGTAGGGAAGTAACTTTACTTTATAAAATTTATAAAGCAGAGTTACAGCAAGTTAAAGCATATAATAGTAATTACTTACCAAGTACTTTATGTCGGATTTTCACTGTTTGGCAGAATAAATCTTTATAAAACAACTTACTATAGTTAAATCTATCTTTATATTTATACTTTGGTTGCTCTGTTACCACCCACCATGAAAGCTGGAATGCCCACTAGTGGGTGGTAGGGACCAGGTTGACTACCACTGCTTTAGATGGACAGTTTGCTAATTTACAACAGCAATATAGGCAAAATGTAGGGGTGAGGATTTGCTCTTATCTCCACAGATACAGGAGACCAGTAGATACCTTCCAGATGATTGAAGCCTCAGCATGAGTCAGAAACAGAAGAAAGGGAGATTTGACATCTTTGAGCTGTCAGAAGAAGAAATAAAGAGACTAAGCCTAGAGTCAAAGGTTATCAGAGAAATAAAGATCAAGGTAACTACAACACAAAAAGCTAAACTGCCTATTTAGGGGCAACTAAACAAACTTACCCAGGAGGCAAAAAATATTTTAATTAAGACTAAGACTTCAAAAACATCCTTAACTCTGTTTCTAGCAATGTTAGCTATTGTGTCTATAACAATAAGCAGAACTAACTATTCTTACTAAGTTTACATTGCCTCCACAAGGACAAGCGATTATTGAGTGCAGTAATTGCACTTTAAAAAATATGTTACGGGATGACGTCAGAGAAATGGCGCTGTAAGGAGCTGATACCGATAAATCTCCCCCAAAATTCAACAAGATCTTCAACCAGAGACAGAAAAATCTATCCTTGGAGCCTCCAGAAGTTCCACACTAAACGCAAAGGCATGATCGAGCGAAAAATTGACTAAATATATAATCAACCCTGAAGGAAATAAGGAGGAAGAAACACTCCGCCTTCCTCACTAACCTAAATAAGGGCTGCTTTCACTGGGAACTGAGAGTATAGGAACTAAGGCGGGCATAGAGTGTGAATAGAACCAGACTGCAGCACAAACGTCCAAACCAGGCTATGGCACGAACATCCAAGCCGAGGAAAAACTGTGCTTGTGGCAACACAGCCAACACAAGCTAACACTCGCGCCAAACCCAGACAAAGAAAAACACTTGGGACAGCCATCCGCCCTGATCTCTTGGTCAGCATGCACAGATAGTGGGTGAGAGATTCTTCCTAGAGCCCTGGGAGTGGGTGCCCATGTTACCGGCAGAGGGTCAGGGTCAGAGGCCTTTGTGTGGGCCGAAACCAAAATCTCGGGGTCACCCCTGCACCCCAAAAAGCAGCACATGGGGAGTGAGTGGGAGCAAAATTCCCTATGCTCAAACTTTTCTGTGCGGGCGGGGCACCTCACCGGGAATGAGAGGCAGCCGGCCTGGTCTTCTGGTCGGCAAACGTGAAGAGTGGGCAAGAGATTCTCCCAGGAGTGGGCACCTGTGTTCCTGGACAGAGGGGCAGAGTCAGAGGCATATCTGTGGGCTGAAACCAGAATCTTGAGGTCGCCCCTGCGCCCTGAAAAGTAGCGCATGGGGAATGAGTGGGAGCAAAATTTCCTATGCTGGAACTTTTTCGTGCGGGTGGAAAAAGGAGTGAGAGGCGGCTGGCCGGATATCCTGGTTGGTGAGCACAGATAGTGGGCGAGAGATTCCTCCGAGTGCCCCGGGAGTGGGTGCTCATATTCCCGGACAGAGGGGCAGAGTCAGAGGTCTTTGTGGGCCGAAGCCCCACCTGATTATACTAGCGGCTCTGACTGATTGAGCCTTACACAGAGCCCTGCGCTGAATGGGAATAGAGTGGGGATTTGCCAGCTCTTTGAGCCTCGTACTCTCCAGGCAGAGGCAGCAGCAACCCCATAGCCGGGTCATCAGGCTACTAATTCAGGAAGGAAAGACTAGGAGAGAGGCTCCGGGACTCTCTCATTGGCAGAGCCTGCAAATGCTAATGAGCCTTGACTGCCAACGAGACTGAAGCCCAATATATGACATCACCATAGAGACTTATCAACTGCAAACCTCTACCTAAGTATGCCACAGGGGCAGAACCCGGGGTACAGAGTCACCGACCAGGAAGAGGGAGAGAAAAGAAAAAGCAAGAAGATAACCTCTCAAAATACGAATAATCCACAGACTTTATAACCTATCCCATTTTATTATATTTGTTCGTTTGTGTCTCTTATCTTCTTGTCTTGATTATTTTCTTCCTCTTCCAATTTGGTTGTTTAATTCTCTGCTGGTCTTACTCTCTCCTCTCCTTGAACTACACTACCCATAATTGTTACATCTCCCATTATCTTTTCTTCTTCCTTTCTCTCTATGAGGGTTGCACTCCAAAACCCTTAACTCTCTCTCTCTCTCTCTCTCTCTCTCTCTCTCTTTATTCTATTTCTTCTTTTCATGTTTTCCTCTTTCTTTTGTTTTTCACACTCTATATTAGTTTCTTCTTTTCTCTTTTACTTTTCCTCTCATTCAATCCTCAATCACAAACAAATTACTTGATCTGGAACTCAAATTTTTATTAGTGGTGCTTTGGGTTTTTTTTACTTTGCTTTTTTAAACTTACTAGCAGTGCTCCCAACCCTGGCTCTCCATTATATCTAGTCAGGCATCCCCAAACTACGGCTCGTGGGCCACATGAGGCCCCCTGAGGCCATTTATCCGGCCCCCCAACGCACTTCCGGAAGGGCACCCCTTTCATTGGTGGTCAGTGAGAGGAGCACTGTATGTGGCGGCCCTCCAATGATCTGAGGGACAGTGAACTGGCCCTCTGTGTAAAAAGTTTGGGGACCCCTGATCCACTAAATACAATAGTAATTTTTAAATTTTTTCCCCTTTTTTCTTTTTCTCTCTTATTCCTCTCATCATATCTCTTAGTCAACCATCACCTAAAAGCAAATCATTTTATTCTTGACCCAAATTTTTTCCTTTTTTGCATTTTGTGGGTCCATATCCCCTTTTTTGCCCCTTTGTAACTTCTCCCCGACTCCTATTATAGGTAGTTTTTGCTCTATTTAACTCAATATAATTCACATTTCACCAAGATTTTCTCAAGAAGGGGAAAGGAGAGGAGAAGAGAGGAAAAAAAAGGGCAGAGGAATAATAATTATTTTTATTTATTATTTTTTATTTTTAACTTTTTATTCTTTATTAATTCTCATTAATACTATCAACAAAACCACCGTCAGATGTCATTAAGGAACAAGAAATTGAATATCATGGATACAATAGACCGAGAGGTAGCACAGATAGATGAGGAAAATTCTATGGAGAAAAAAATTTAATATTTTGGAAACCTTGGAGCTAAAGGACAGAGAATTTAAAATAGAAATCCTAAAAATACTCAGAGATATACAAGAAAACACAGAAAGGCAATTTAGGGAGCTCAGAAAACAACTCAATGAACACAAAGAATATATTACCAAGGAAATTGAAACTATAAAAACAAATCAAACAGAGATGAAAAACTCAATTCACGAGGTGAAAATAAGGTAACAAACATAGCTAATAGAACAGGCCAGATAGAAGGTAGGATTAGTGAAATAGAAAACAAGCAACTTGAGGCACACAGAAAGAAGAAGAAAGAGACTCAAAAATTTTAAAAATGAGAAAGCCCTACAGGAATTGTCTGACTCCATCAAAAAGAATAATATAAGAATAATAGGTATATCAGAGGGAGAAGAGAGAGAAAATGGAATGGAGAACATACTCAAACAAATAATAGATGAGAACTTCCCAAGCCTGTGGAAAGAACTAAAGCCTCAAATTCAAGAAGCAAACAGAACTTCGAGTTTTCTTAACCCCAACAAACCTACTCCAAGGCACATCATAATGAAATTGGCACAAACCAATGGCAAAGAAAAAATTCTCAAGGCAGCCAGGGAAAAGAAGAATACAACATATAAAGGAAAGCCCATTAGATTATCATCAGATTTCTCAACAGAAACTCTACAAGCTAGACGAGAGTGGACCCCAATATTTAAAGTCTTGAAAGAGAGGAACTGGTCAGAGTAATGGCGGGGTAGGAAGTGATACCAATAAATCTCCCCCAAAACTCAACAAAATCTTCAACCAGAAACGGAAAAACCTATCCTTGGAGCCTCCAGATGTTTCGCAATACACCCGAAGGTATGGTCGAGCGAAAAATTGGCTAAATATATAACCAAACCCCGAAGGAAATAGGGAGTAAGAAATGCTCTGCCTTCGTCACTAACCTAAACAGGGAGGCTTTCACTGGGAACTGAGAATATAGAAAATGAGGGGGGCAAAGGGGGTGAATAGATCCAGGCTGCAGCACAAACAGCCGAACCAGGCTGTGGCACGGAGATCCAAGCCGAGGAAGAACTGTTCCTGTGGCAACCTGGGCAATACAAGCTAACACTTGCGCCAAACTCAGACAAAGAAAGACAAGTGGGGCAGCCATTTTCCCTGATCCCCTGGTTGGCGTGCGCAGATACTGGGCGAGAGATTCCTTCCAAAGCCCCGGGAGTGGGTGCCCGTGTTATCCCACAGAGAGGCAGAGTCAGAGGCCTTTGTGTGGGCCAAAAGCGGAATCTCCGGGCTGCCCCAGCACCCTGGGAAAGCCACGCACGGGGAGGGGGCGAGAACTAATTCCAACACTGGAACTTTTCCGTGCTGGTGGGGGTTTCACTCAGAGGGTGAGGCGGCCGGCCTGATATCCTGGTCTGCGTGCGCAGATGGTGAGCGAGAGATTTCTTCGAGTGCCTCGGCAGTGCGCGTCCGTATTATCCCACAGAGGAGCAGAGTCAGGGGTCTCTGTGTGGGCCAAAAGTGGAATCTCAGGTTGCCCCAGCGCCTTGCAAAAGCTGCGCACGGGGACAGAGCGAGAGCCAATTCCAACGCTGGAACTTTTCCATGCGGGTGGGGGTTTCACTCAGAGGGTGAGGCGGCTGGCCTGATATCCTGGTCTGCGTGCACAGATAGTGAGTGAGAGTTTCCTCCAAGCGTCCCGGGAGTGGGCACCCTCCATGTTACCAGACAGAGTGGCAGAGCCAGAGGTCTTTGAGTGGGCAGAAGACCCGCCTGATTATGCTAGTGGCACTGACTGACTGAGACTTACCCAGAGCCCCGTGCTGAGTGGTTATAGAGTGGGGAGTTGCCAGCTCTTTGAGCCTCTGACTATCCAGGCAGAGGCAGCAGCAACCCCATAGCTGGATTATCAGGCTACTAATTGAGGAAAGAAAGACGAGGAGAAAGACTCCAGGAACACAGACTCTGTCAGTCGGAACCTATAAATGCTAATGAGCCTCGACTGCCAACGAGACTAAAGCACAATACATGACATCGCCATAGAGACTTATCAACTGCAAACCTCTACCTGAGTGTGCCAAAGGGGCAGAACCCGGGTACAGAGTCACTGACCAGGAAGAGGGAGAGAAAAGAAAAAGCAAGAAGATAACCTCTCAAAATCAAGAATAATCCGCAGACTTTATAACCTATCCCATTTTATTATATTTGTTCATTTGTTTCTTTTATCTTCATTCTTGATATTTTTTTTCCTCCTCCCATTTGGTCGATTAACTCTCTGCCGGTCTCACTCTCTCCTCTCCTTCAACTACATACCCATAAGAGTTACATCTCCCATTATCTTTTCTTTCCTCTTCCTTTCTCTCTATGAGGGTTGCACTCCAAAACCCTTAACTCTTTCTCTCTCCTCTTTTTTCTTTTTTCTTTTTTCTTCTTTTAGTGGTTCCCTCTTTTTTTCTCTCTCTCTCTTTCTTTTCTCCCTCTATACTAGTTTCTTCCTTTCTCGTTTACGTCTCCTCTCATTCAAACCTCAATAACGAACAAATTATCTTATCTAGGACTCAAACTTATGTTTGTGGCATTTTGGGGGGTTTTTACTTCACCTTTTTAACTCACTAACAGTGCTCCCATTACTGGCTCTCCATTTTATCTAGTTCTTATTCCACTAAATACAATAGTAATTTTTTAATTTGTTTCCACATTTTCCTGTTTCCCTCTTATTCCTCTCATCATAACTCTTAGTCAACCAACACCTAAAAGCAAATCATTTTATTCTTGACCCAAATTTTTTCCTTATTTGCTTTTTGTGGGTCCATACCCCCTTCTTTTTTTTTTCTTTTTCTTTTTTTGCCCCTTTATTACTTTTCCCCAATTCAGGCCTTCCATTACAGGCATTGTTTGTTATAATTCACAGTTCATCACAAGATTTTCTCAAGAAAGAGGGGAGAGGAGAGGAGAGGAAAAAAGGAGGGGGGAATAATTTCCTTTTTTTAATTTTTATTTTATTTTATTTTTCTTTATTTCATTATTAATTTTTTTAAAAAAAACTTTTTCATTTTTTATTTTTTCACTTTTTATTATTTATTAAATCTCATTAATACTATCAACAAAACCACCCTCAGATGCCATTAAGGAAGAGAAAATTGAATATCATGGATACAAAACAAAGAGAGGTAACACAGCTAGATGAGGAAAAATCTATGGAGGAAAAATTTAATATATTGGAAACCTTGGAGCTAAATGACAGAGATTTCAAGATAGAAATCCTAAAAATACTCCGAGATATACAAGAAAACACAGAAAGGCAATTTAGGGAGCTCAGAAAACAACTCAATGAACACAAAGAATATATTTCCAAGGAAATTGAAACTATAAAAACAAATCAAACAGAGATGAAAAACTCAATTCACGAGCTGAAAAATGAGGTAACAAGCTTAGCTAATAGAACAGGCCAGATAGAAGGTAGGATTAGTGAAATAGAAGACAAGCAACTTGAGGCACAACAGAAAGAAGAAGAAAGAGACTCAAAAATTAAAAAAAAAAATGAGATAGCCCTACAAGAATTATCTGACTCCATCAAAAAGAATAATATAAGAATAATAGGTATATCAGAGGGAGAAGAGAGAGAAAATGGAATGGAGAACATACTCAAACAAATAATAGATGAGAACTTCCCAAGCCTGTGGAAAGAACTAAAGCCTCAAATTCAAGAAGCAAACAGAACTTCGAGTTTTCTTAACCCCAACAAACCTACTCCAAGGCACATCATAATGAAATTGGCACAAACCAATGGCAAAGAAAAAATTCTCAAGGCAGCCAGGGAAAAGAAGAATACAACATATAAAGGAAAGCCCATTAGATTATCATCAGATTTCTCAACAGAAACTCTACAAGCTAGAAGAGAGTGGACCCCAATATTTAAAGTCCTGAAAGAGAGGAACTTTCAGCCACGAATACTATACCTATCAAAGCTATCCTTCAAATATGAAGGAGAAATAAAAAAATTCAGATACAGAAATGATGAAGGAATTTATCATCAGAAAACCCCCACTCCAAAAATTACTAAAGGGGGTAATCCAATCAGATACAAAGAACAAAAAAAGAAAACAAAACAAAAGCAAAGCCACAAGTAAAACCTCCAAGAAGAACACAATAAAACCAAATTTAAACAGTGACAACAACAAAAAGAAAGGGGAGGAGAGCATGGAGATTAACAGTAGCAAAGGACAATGGAGTGCAAAAGTACTCACAAAATAGTGCACTACAATGAACAGGGTAGGAACCCTTTTCATTAATTAAAGGTAACCACCATTGAAAAAACCACCACAGTAGCACATGAGATAAAAAAGATAGCAACAGAGGAAAGATGTATGGAATACAACCAAATAAAAACAAAAGATAGAAAAACAAAAGAGAAGGATCAAATAAGACACAAAACTAACAGAAAGCAATATATGAAATGGCAATATGGAACTCACAAGTGTCAATAATTATACTAAATGTAAACGAATTAAACTTACCAATAAAAAGGCACAGAGTAGCAGAATGCATTAAAAAAAAATCCAACTGTATACTGCCTACAAGAAACTCATCTAAGCAACAAGGATAAAAACAAATTCAAAGTGAAAGGCTGGAAAACAATACTCCAAGCAAATAACATAAAAAAAAACAGGCGTAGCAATACTCATATCTGATAATGCTGACTACAAGATAGCAAATGTACTCAGAGACAAAAATGGTCATTTCATAATGATTAAGGGGATGCTGAATCAAGAAGACATAACAATTCTTAATATATATGCACCAAATCAAGGAGCATCAAAATATATAAGACAGCTACTTATTGACCTTAAAACAAAAACTGACAAAAATACAATAATACTTGGAGACCTCAATACACCGCTAACGGCTCTAGATTGGTCATCCAAACAGAGAATCAATAAAGATATATTGGCCTTAAACAAAACACTAGAGCACCTGGATATGATAGACATCTACAGGACATTTCATCCCAAAGTGACAGAGCAAACAATTTTCTCCAGCGTACATGGAACATTCTCAAGAATGGACCATATGTTGGGCCACAAAAATAACATCAGCAAATTCAGAAAAATCAAAGTTGTACCAAGCATATTTTCTGATCATAAAGGCTTGAAACTAGAATTCAACTGCAAAAAAGAGGAAAAAAAACCCGCAAAAATGTGTAAACTAAACAACATACTTTTAAAAAATGAATGGGTCAAAACAGAAATAAGTTCAGAGATCAAAAGATATATATAGTCAAATGAAAATGACAATTTGACATATCAGAATCTATGGGATGCAGCAAAAGCAGTGATAAGAGGGAAGTTCATATCACTTCAGGCCTATATGTACAAACAAGTGAGAGCCCAAGTGAACCACTTAACTTCACACCTTAAGGAACTAGAAAAAGAAGAACAAAAGTAACCCAAAACCAGCCAAAGAAAGAAGATAATAAATATCAGAGCAGATATAAATGAAATAGAGAACAGAAAAACTATAGAAAAAATTAATAGAACAAGGATCTGGTTCTTTGAAAAGATCAACAAAATTGACAAACCCTTGGCTAGACTTACCAAGGAAAAAAGAGAAAGAACTCATATAAACAAAATCCAAAATGAAATAGGAGAAATCACCACGGACATCGTAGATATTCAAATTATTGTAGAATACTATGAAAAACTTTATACCACTAATTTCAACAACCTAGAAGAAATGGATATATTTCTAGAACAATACAACCTTCCTAGACTGAGTCAAGAAGAAGCAGAAAGCATATACAGACCAATTAGTAGGGAAGAAACAGAAAAACTATTAAAAACCTCCCCAAAAATAAAAGTCCAGGCCTAGACGGTTATACTAGTGAATTCTATCAAAACATTCAATGAAGACTTGGTTCCTATTCTACTCAAAGTCTTCCAAAAAATTGAAGAAGAAGCAATACTTCCAAACACATTTTATGAGGCCCACATAACCCCTATACTGAAACCGGGCAAGGACAGCACAAAAAAAGAAAACTACAGACCAATATCTCTAATGAATACAGATGCTAAAATACTAAACAAAATACTAGCAAATCGAACACAACAACATATTAAAAAATAATATATCATGATCAAGTGGGATTCATCCCAGAATCTCAAGGATGGTTCTACACACGTAAAACCGTTAACGTAATACATATCAACAAAACAAAGAACAAAAACCACATGATCTTATCAATAGATGCAGCAAAGGCATTGGATAAAACACAACACAATTTTATGTTTAAGACTCTCAACAAAATGGGTATAGAAGGAAAATATCTCAACATGATAAAGGCCATATATAATAAACCATCAGCTAACATCATATTAAGTGGCACAAAACTGAAGGCTTTCCCCCTTAAATCAGGAACAAGACAGGGTTGTCCACTCTCTCCCCTCTTATTTAATGTGGTGCTAGAGGTTCTATCCAGAGCAATCAGACAAGACAAAGAAATAAAAGGCATCCATATAAAAAAATAAGAATTAAAAGTATCACTTTTTGCAGATGATATGATCCTATACATCGAAAACCCCAAAGAATCCACAAAAAGACTACTAGAAACAATAAGCCAATATAGTAAGGTCGCAGGATACAAAATTACCATACAAAAGTCCATAGCCTTTCTGTATGCCAACAATGAAACATGTGAGAATGAACTCAAAAAAATAATTCCCTTCACGATTGCAACAAAAAAATAAAATACCTAGGAATAAACATAACAAAGAATGTAAAGGACTTATATAATGAAAACCACAAACCACTGTTAAGGGAAATCAAAAAAGATACAATGAGATGAAAGAATATTCCTTGTTCTTGCATAGAAAGAATAAATATAATCAAAATGGCCATATTATCCAAAGCAATATACAAATTTAATGCAATTCCCATTAAAATTCCAATGACATTTTTTAAAGAAATGGAACAAAAAATCATTAGATTTATATGGAACTATAAAGAACCGCGAATAGCCAAAGCAATCCTAAAGAAAAAGAACGAAGCTGGAGGCATTACAATACCTGACTTCAAACTATATTATAGGGCCACGACAATCAAAACAGCATGGTGTTGGCAGAAAAATAGACACTCAGACCAATGGAACAGAATGGAAAGTCCTGAAATAATACCTCATATATATGGTCAAATAATTTTTGATAAAGGGGCCAACAACACCCAATGGAGAAAAGAAAACCTCTTCAACAAATGGTGCTGGGAAAAGTGGAAAGCCACATGCAAAAGAATGAAACTCAACTACAGTTTGTTCCCTTGTACTAAAATTCATTCAAAATGGATCAAAGACCTAAATATAAGACCTGAAACAATAAAGTACATAGAAGAAGACATAGGTACTAAAATCATGGACCTTGGTTTAAAAGAGCATTTTATGAATTTGACTCCAAAGGCAAGAGAAGTGAAGGCAAAGATAAATGAATGGGAATACATCAGACTAAGAAGTTTTTGCTCAGCAAGAGAAACTGAGAACAAAATAAACAGACAGCCAACTAAATGGGAAATGATATTTTCAAACAACAGCTCAGATAAGGGCCTAATATCCAAAATATACAAAGAACTCATAAAACTCAACAACAAACAAACAAACAATCCAATAAAAAAATGGGAAGAGGAACAAAAAATCATCAGAACAGCCAGTTCTCTCAGGAATAAATACAAATATATAAAAAGATGTTCATCTTCATTAGTTATTAGAGAATTGCAAATCAAAACTGCAATGAGATACCACCTCACACCTGTTAGATTAGCTATTATTAACAAGACAGGTAATAGCAAATGTTGGAGAGGCTGTGGAGAAAAAGGAGCCCTCATTCACTGTTGGTGGGAATGTAAAGTAGTACAACCATTATGGAAGAAAGTTTGGTGGTTCCTCAGAAAACTGAAAATAGAACTACCTTATGACCCAGCAATCCCTCTACTGGGTATATACCCGCAAAACTCAGAAACATTGATACGTAAAGACACATGCAGCCCCATGTTCATTGCAGCATTGTTCACAGTGGCCAAGACATGGAAACAACCAAAAAGCCCTTCAATAGAAGACTGGATAAAGAAGATGTGGCACATATACACTATGGAATACTACTCAGCCATAAGAAATGATGACATCGGATCATTTACAACAAAATGGTGGGATCTTGATAACATTATACGAAGTAAAATAAATAAATCAGAAAAAAACAGGAACTGCATTATTCCATACGTAGGTGGGACATAAAAACGAGACTAAGAGACATTGATAAGAGTGTGGTGGTTACGGGGTGGAGGGAGGGAGAGGAAAAGGGGGAGGGGGAGGGACACAAAGAAAATCAGATAGAAGGTAACAGAGGACAATCTGACTTTGGGTGATGGGTATGAACAGAATTAATTGACAAGATAACCTGGACATGTTTTCTTTGAACATATGTATTCTGATTTATTGATGTCACCCTAGTAAAATTAAAAAAAAAGAAAGAAATTAAAAAAAATGAAAAAAAAATATGTTACTTAAACAAATGGGGGGAGAAGGAAGGAGATTATCTCTTAGAATTATGCTACATAAAGCTTTATTAATTTTAAATATTTTAAATAAAGAAGAAGGAGAGAAACATTTGTTTTTGTTACAAGGATTCAGATTTAAAGGTAATACATGTGTACATGATTTGGAACCTCCACCTGACTTACTGCCCTGTCAAACTGCAATTGTTAATTAGCTAAGTGAATGGGTACACTGGAAAAATTGCAGAGGAGAAACTGCTCAGGCTTTACTTAATATTTCCTATGGAAATGTCATAGATTGGAGCCCTCATGGTTCTGCCAGTGTTAAAGGTCAAGGTGCTGATCTAAGGAGGCATAAGAAGAATGGTTCAATTACAGCTGATGGTCAAGGTAATCATAGTATCATATGGCATGGAGAAGGGATGTCACCTCAAGCTCCACATATAAAATTTGGCCCTATACAATATCACTTGTGGAAAGTAGCCATGGCACTTAAACCTATGTCAGCATGGAAAGGAGATATCTGGAGAGATTATCCTTCTAATCATACTATGTTAACCTTTAAGAAGAATGAGACACATTTCATATCTGCTTGTGTTAGATTGCCTTATATGTTTATTATAGGTGAAACCAAATGGACAGCTGAAAATTATTCAATAACTTGCAATAAGTGTGCTTTTTATACATGTATTAACTCTTCTATTATTTTAATAAAAATAGTCAAAGTCTATACATTTTAAGAGCCCAAACAGGAGTCTAGATCCCAGTACAGATGCATCAGATATATCAGGATTTCCTTTCCATGATGCTGTTACAATATCTCATTAAGTCTTTGAAGTGAACCAAGAGACTGGTTGGACTGATCATTGCCATCATTATGGGACTAATAGCTGTAACCACCATGGCTGTTGTATCTGGAGTTGCATTACACGAAAGCATACAGACTGTGGACTTTGTACAAAAATGGCATAAAGATTCTGAACAACTGTGAACTTCTCAATGACGTATAGGTAGTAACATTAATGCTAAACTTAATGATTTAGAACAGACTATGATTATGTTAAGAGGTCAAATTATTAGACTGCAAAGACAAATTAAGCTAAAATGTGATTAGAATGTAACTACTTTTGTGTTGCCCCTATTCCTTGGAATCATACTTATTTCCCTTGGGAAAGCATTAAAAAACCTTTGTTAAATTATGGAAACTTAACTATGGAAAATTTAGATTTGCAAAAGCATATTGATCTACTTTTAAGGATCAGTTGAAATTGATTGATGGAGAAAATTTACTAACTGCTATTTCTGATGGAATCAGTAACTTGTTTCCTCTAAAACAATTTAAGATTTTTGGAGGAACTGTAGGAGGCATTGTACTAATCATTTGTTTTATATTTCTTTTATTATATATAATTAGAAGAAGAGACAGTTAAAGCAAAATAGAGCAGCAATCTCCATGTTATCTCTTATGCTGCATAAGATGCAAGCTAAATAAAAAGCAGTGTAGTCTTTATCTAGTATTAAGCTCTAGAACTTAGAAAGGAAACATAAGTTTTTCAATAGGAAGAAACATCAGCTGCTAAAACTAAGCATTTCAAAAAGGACATTGCTCCTCCCTCACTCTCATAGCTATAAATAACTCTGTTTGGCCCCTAAGATGGCTGGTTAGTCAATGATGGGTAAGATTCCTGATGGCAGGAACAACCTAAGACAGGCACAGTCAAAGAGGGGCCATCAGGAGAAGACTTAAGAACTAACAAAGGTGAGGTTCAAACCCTCACCCTGGAGAATGCAGGGGACTGCTCTCCTGAAGTAGTGGTCATCATCTACTGTCCAGGCCATCTAGAGAGGAGAACTTCATGGAAACTTTAGAAAAACTAAGCAGGTGATGATACTACTAATAAGGTAACCCTAAAACCAGTAGGGTTTGGGGAAAATTTTAGTAACTTTAATAGAACCATTGTCACCAAAGGTTTTTTGCAACCAATTAGAAAAAGATTTTGCCAGCAAGAAAAGGACACTAAGTATAAGTAGAAATAGTTAGAAAAGTCAGTGTAGGCTAAATAAAAAAGAAAAAAGGGGGATATGTAGGAGACAACTCTGCACCAGTATAAATAGCAGTTACCTGCAGAGCAAGGGTTAATTGGAGAAAGGAGATCTTGGAGTGTGTTGGCCATGGAGACACACTGGCCTGGGTTACTCAAGTGCATGTGCACAGGATTCTTGGAGGAATACCTGCAAGTACCAAATGTACTTTGTGATTGATAAACTCTGAGACTCTGGCTCCTCTTGTGTCCTGGTTCTTGAAAAGAAACAGTAGATGTGCAGGGCTGGGGATGAAACGGATGGGAAAAATGGCTTGTGTAACTTTCTAGTTGTAATTGCTAAGCTATGGCTTTTGGAACTCAATAAATATGCAGAGGCACTGTTTCTTGGGGCTGATTCCACGTAAGAGTTTCAGCCCTCTGCCTGGTGTATATAAAATCTGATGTGTCTTTTGCCTTGTGAGTCTGAACCATGAAGAAATTTGTAACAAAAACTTACTCCCGGGGGGTCAGTGAGCATGAAAATAACTCACTACTCAAAGAGTTAAATATATATTTTGTTATTCCAGCCTGCCTCTATTAACCTATCAATCATCAATTATTGTTATTGTTTTATAATTCTTTATGTTCAGTGTGCAGAAGTTACTTCTTTCTTTTTAATGTTTTATTGTATTTTAATATTCAATACATTAAATTGACCATTTTAGCCATCTGATGTATACAATTCATTGGCATTTAGGGCACTTATCACCAATATCTCATTCTAAGACCCCTAAAGGGAACTCTATAGAACATCAATGCCACTGAGTATTTTGCAACTGTAAAAAAATAAGAACAGAGATATCTATGAATTAACATGAAGAAATATTAAAATATATTTTTAAATGGGGAAAAACAATGTGTAAAGGAGCACTTACAGCATGCTACCTTTTTATTTAAAAATTTGAAGAAATAAAATTCACATGTGTCTGCCAATTTGGACAAACAAAATTCAGGAAGATAAATAAAAAACCATTGACATAGGCAGGACGGAGAGATGGGAAGATGAGAATGATTATGTGTATAGTTTTGACTATGTTTTTTTTTTTGCCATGGGAAAGATAAATAGAAGAGGTGGTAAATAAAGCAAAATAGAATAAAACAAAACAAATGCACCTAAATATATTTCAAATTACTACCATCATTAGACTGAAGGGTAAATAAAATATGTAACCTAAGAAATTCTTGAACCCAGAATCGTGTTTATATACAATCACTATAAAAAAAAAACCAAACAATTGTTTTAAGTTTCAGGTATGAGTTCAAGATTCTGAAACACTTCACCATGCATTCAAAGATTCAGCAAAGAAGAAAACACTTAGAAAAGGGGTTGAGTCCTCAGTCTCGGGGAAAGTACTGTACACATGAGAAGGAGAGGCTAGAAAGAACTCCGTGGTGTCCAAGTAGAATTGAAGATATCAATTCAAAGTCATTGGGTTTTAAATGTATAAATAGATAGAAATGTATATGTTCTATGTCAACATCTACACTATTCCCACCACCATTCTTTCTGTCCCACTCTTGACCCACCTCCTTTGGGTCAACATTCCTTTAGTTTCTTACATTCTAGCCATTCTGGCTTTTACTTCTTATGTTTCTTTTATATATATTCCCGAGTTGTCCCTGAGAATATACAGAATCCTTGTAAACAATGAAGACATATACGCTGCAAAATGAAGAACTACTGTAATGGATTATAACTCGGAGAATAAGAATCCATGAGCCCATAATGATATATACAAACAAACAAGTGAAAAGCAAATGAGTGACGAATAAAGGTAAATTCCTTCATACAGGAGAATAGATCTAATAAATGTAGAAGAAAGGATAGAATTAATAAAATCACCATTAAACCCTCATTATATACAATAATTTTATAATGAAGGAGTCAAAATAGATGCTAAATACAGTGGGTGATATTTTAATTTAAAAAAGTTGTGTTTTTATAGTATCAATATATCTACCCAAATGATACCTAGTAATTTACAAAGTAAAAATAGTAACTTCTAGAAAATGGCAATTTTACAGTATAGAACCCGATAGGCACCAGCTTAACCAGCTGATTAAGAACAAAACCGGCCCTGGCCGGTTGGCTCAGTGGTAGAGCGTCGGCCTGGCGTGCGGGGGACCTGGGTTCGATTCCCGGCCAGGGCACATAGGAGAAGCGCCCATTTGCTTCTCCACCCCCCCTTCCTCTCTGTCTCTCTCTTCCCCTCCCGCAGCCGAGGCTCCATTGGAGCAAAGATGGCCCGGGCGCTGGGGATGGCTCCTTGGCCTCTGCCCCAGGCGCTGGAATGGCTCTGGTCGCAGCAGAGCGACACCCCGGAGGGGCAGAGCATTTCCCCCTGGTGGGCAGAGCGTCGCCCCTGGTGGGCGTGCCGGGTGGATCCCGGTTGGGTGCATGTGGGAGTCTGTCTGACTGTCTCTCCCCGTTTCCAGCTTCAGAAAAAAAAAGAAAAAAGAACAAAACACTCGTTATTAGAAAAATTAATATCATATCTAATAATATGCACTGTGACACAACTGCTGAAAATCTAAGCCTAAAATATACATACATACATACTTACACATACACACACAGAAGAAATACATAGTACAATGCTAATTGAAACATTAGGGAATCTGAGTGAAGCCTGTCCAGGAATATGCTGTATCATTTTTACAACTTTTCAATATCTTTAAAATCACTACCAAATAAAAAGTTGAAAAATCCTCTGTCCCAGCTGGAACAATGCCCAAGAAGAAATGAGCCCAGGGCATCACTGGAATCAGGGACACTGTCCCCCAGGACTCCAGTCCCTCTGGCTCTGAGACACACAGCTCCCCAAAGGGCAGTCAGAAATTAGCTCAAAGCTTGGGGACTGTGTTTCAGTCTCTCATTAGTAATTAAGTCTTGTTTTGGACTCATTTCCCTGGAGCTGGCTGAGGAGAATGAAGGTCTCTAGAAGGGCCAGGGCCACAGATGTTTCTTCTCTGTGTCTAGAACTAAGGCCTCCTGAAAAAACATGAGGAGTCGGGCAGCAGTCTGGAGCAGAAGGGTCTGACTCAGCAGTGACGGGCACAGGTCAGAGGGGCTGGGACTCTGCCCTTGGTGATGGGTCTGCCTGTGTGCTAGCGGGTCATGTGAGACTCTGTGTCCATGACTGTGTATGTGTGTGCCTGTGTGTGTGTCTGCATGTGTGTGTGTGTCAGTTAGAAAGTACATAAATATGAAGCAATGAAATTATCTTGTAAGGGAACTATGAAAATTTTGCACAATTTTCTATATTCACAGCTTTAAAATAATATATCGTGATTGGCTCCCTAACAAAAAAGGTAAGTTCCCATGTATGATGGTTAAGAGAGTGGGTTCTGATCACACAGGCACATTAGCATGAACCTCGTGAAGTAGACAATACTTGGTAATTTTTAATTTATAGGAAATGATAGTACATATACATCAGTTATATATACTACACATCATCATATATAGATACAGATATACACACATGTGTGTGCCATTCTATCTCCTACTGTTTTGTGCCTGTAGCATTTTTTATCATTTAAGTTTCCATATTTTAAAAGTTAATATAGGTTAACGCACACAAATCCTTAGTGCACATGTGAAGAAGTCTTAGACTCTGGACTGAAAGGCTGATGTGTGGACTTCAGTAGGAAACGCAGGTAAAGCCCTCAGCTGTTCACCACATGATCAGCATTACTATGAGATACCTTGCAGATGACTCTGGCTTCAGAGCTGTTCTGGCACCAAGTGGCTTTAAACGGCCACCTGTTTTTAGAGTGTCCATGAGTTTACAGCTGGAGGTCAATAGAAACGGGCAGGTTCACAGGAGGAGTGTGACAGCGCTCTTAACATCATCTTAGCCCTGGAGTCTCACGTTACTTTAAGGCACAACCAACTGATAGCAGTTTTCCGGGCTCATCCTCTATTTCTGTCACGGTGAGTCAGTGTGGTGTGGCTCTGGCCTGGGATGAAAACTGTCCCTCCATGACCATCACCATTTAACCTCACAGCAGTGGGGACCTTGCATTTTTTTTGTTGTTGTTTACTGCTCCATCTCAGTCCTCGGTAGAAGTTGAGACAGAGACCCTGCATTCTATAAATAATGGTGAGTGCAACAGTGAACGCCCTCTGGACTCTGTGTAATGAGGTCTTGCAGATGCCTTAAAGAAGCGATGTTTTCCTGGAGTCACATTGTGATAGAGCAAGGATACAGGCTCCCACAGGTGTCAATAATTATAGTGTATGTTTAAAAAAAAATTGTATTCCTGGAAAATGACAGCATGAGACGTGATGGTCCTGGGTATCCTTTCCAGGTTGCTGAGAGTCCCAAACCTCCTTCCTCCCCAGCAGACGGGGAGCAGCATGGGGCCCGAGAACCAGAGCAGCGTGTCCGAGTTCCTCCTCCTGGGGCTCCCCATGCGGCCAGGGCAGCAGCGCGGGTTCTTCACCCTGTTCCTGGGCATGTACCTGACCACGGTGCTGGGCAACCTGCTCATCATCCTGCTCATCAGGCTGGACTCCCGCCTGCACACGCCCATGTACTTCTTCCTCAGCCACTTGGCTCTCACTGACGTCTCCTTTTCATCCGTCACTGTCCCGAAGATGCTCATGAACATGCTTACTCAGCAACAATCCATTTCCTATGTGGGATGCATTGCTCAGTTGTATTTTTTCATACTTTTTGGTGGTCTTGACAATTTCCTTCTGGCAGTGATGGCATATGACAGGTACGTGGCCATCTGTCACCCTCTACACTACACCACCATCATGAGGGAGGGGCTGTGTGTAGTGCTGGTGGCTGGCTCCTGGATGTTGTCCTGTGTCAATGCCCTGATGCACACCCTCCTTTTGGTCCGCCTGTCCTTCTGTGCCGACAACACCATCAACCACTTCTTCTGTGAATTCACTGTCCTCCTGAACCTGAGCTGCTCTGACATCTCCCTCAATGAGCTGGTCATCTCCGCTGAGGCAGAATGCTTTTATTCTTGTCTTTGGGTTTTATTTTGGGCTCATATGTTCATATAGGGACCATCATCTTGAGGGTCCCCTCAACCAAGAGACTCTTTAAAGTCTTTTCCACCTGTGGCTCCCATCTTCTAGTGGTGTCCTTATACTACGGGACACTTGTAGGTGTTTATTTTTTCTCCTCTTCATGGGATTCCAAGGACATCACTGCTTCAGTCATGTACACGGTAGTTACCCCCATGCTGAACCCCTTCATCTACAGCCTGAGGAACAGAGACATCAAACAGGCCTTGGAAATGTGTGTCAACTGGGTTAATGTCTTTAAGTGGCGATTACTAAATTCTCTGATTGCAGTCAGGAGCAAGTGACATATAGTTTATAAAAAAGTGTATGGTTGACAGCTCCATGTAACTTTAACAAAATAGGCAACTGTTGTCATGTATAAGTGTTTTTAATATGTCACTATGTTCAGTGTATCATTGGGATTGTTAATAATTATATATTCTTGATTAATATTTTTCCTTATTTATCATCTCTTCTAATATATATGCCAAATACTATGTAAAAGCATTTCACAATTCTAAAGGTGGATTCTGTTTTTTCCTATAACATCAGTTTTTGCTTATGTTCTGAGGACGCACTGATTTAGCATCATGAAATACTCCTCAGGAATGTGGCTTTTTTTTCTATACCAATCCCTTTATGCCAGTTTACACCAGCTTTAAGCTGATTGATGCCATTCTTACCAAGTCACCTTCAATGACATGATGTTGGCTGACTGCAGTCTGCCATGAAAGGAATAATTACACTATTAAATGCATAGGTAATACAAAGCAAGGCTTTTTAAAACAGAGAGAGGGAGACATGTATAAAATGTATTTAACAACACCCCACTATGTTTATAATTAAGAGATATTTCTAGCAATGAGTCCTACCTAATACCTCATCTACATCTGATATTAATATATTTAGAACCATATCTAGAGATAGATACTTATATACATATAGATAGAGAAACAGAATACTATAATAGTATATGAAGTAAAGATGCAGCTTTCTTGAGGTTTTGTTTACATAATATTTCATTACTGTCACTTTAATGTTTTTAAGAGCTTAACTCTGTGAAGTGTCCATTGTCAATAGCGTAAAGTTGGATGTTATTGTTTTTATGTAGAGCAACCATTAGTATATTTATGGAGAATTATATCTACTGACATCTAAGGTAATCATATCTTTGAATATCTATTATTCATAAACTTATTATTTTTTTGTATACACCTGTTTCACATTTATTCTCTTGCCTTTCTCCTTTTTATTTATTAAATATATATTTTGTTACTCCATCCCCTGTCTTTAGCCTATTAATCACTCACCATTATTGTATTTTTACAACTGTTTTCTCTGCTGTCAGGTGACATTACTTTTTACTTTTGCCTTAATTATTTCAATTGCATTTTAAATTCAAAACGTGAAATTTACTATTTTAGTCCTTTGCTGTCTACAATTTATTAACATTAAGGATACTCATCACCCATATCTCATTTGCAACCCCTAAAGAACACACTGTAGAACATCAATACATTTAAGTATTTCTCTGATGTGAAAAAAAGAACCAAAATATTTATGAATCAATATGAAGATATATCAGGATACTTGGTTAAATGGGAAAAGAGTAATGGGTAAAGTAGCATTTGTAGCATGCTACTTTCTATGCAAAAATGAAAGAAAAATACAATGCATATATGTCTGCCTATTTGAGCACACAGAGACACTGGGAGAATAAATAAAAACTAATGACATTGTTTAACTACAGGATGTCAGGAAGAAGAATCAGATCAGTATGATCATTTGTATAGTTGTGACTATGTTGTCTTTTGCCACTAAAAATAAATAGAAGGGGTGGTGAGCCTGACCTGTGGTGGCGCAGTGGATAATGCATCGACTTCGAATGCTGAGGTTGCTGATTTGAAACCCTGGGCATTCCCAGTCAAGGCACATATGGGAGTTGATGCTTCCTGTCCCTCCCCTCTTATCTCTCTCTCTCCCTTTTCTCTTAAAAAAGATAAAAGAAAAAAGATGTGGTGAATAAAGCAAAATAGAATAAAATAAAACAAATGAACCTAACTATATTCCAAATTACTACCATAATTAGACTAAAGGTGAAAATAAAATAATTAACCTAAGTAATTATTGAACCCAGAGTCATTCTATACATAATCATCATAAAAAAGTGAAAACAAAAGTTTAGCTGTAATGTGTTATTAACAGTGTTATGATTTCAAGATTCTTTTTTTTTTTTTAACTAAGTGAGAGGTAGGGAGGCAGGAGGCAGAGACACTCCCGCATGCACCATGACTGGGATCCACCCGGCAAGCCTCCTACAAGGTGACGCTTTGCCCATCTGGGGCAGCTGTGCTATTGCCCAGCAACTGAGCTATTTGAGCACCTGAGGTGAGGCCATGAAGACATCATCTGTTTCGAGGGCCAACTTGTTCAAATTATTCGAGACCTGGCTGCTGGAGGGGAGAGAGAGAGAGAGAGAAAAGGGGAAGGGGAGGAGTGGTAAAGTAGATAGGTGTTTCTCCTGTGTGTCTTAACTGGGAATAGTACCCAGGACTTCAGACAAAGGGTCTACACTTTACCACTAAGCCAAACAGCCATGGCTAATTTCAAGGTTCTGAAACAGCTCGCCATGTGTCCAAAGATTCAGAATATTAATACAGAGTAAATGGAGTAAGTCTTCCCTCACAGGGAAGGTGCTGTGCACATGGAGAGGGAGAGGCTGGAAAGAGCTCTTTGTTGTCAAGCTAGAATGACAAATATCAATTTGAACTCATGGATTTAAGAAAGTATAAGTAAATGGAAATGTATATGTTTTAGGTCAACATATGCATTGTTCCCATCTTTTTTTTTTTTTTTTTTTTTTTTTTTAATAAAAAGGAGAGAGACAGAATGAGGGACAGACAGACAGGAAGGGAGAGAAATGAGAAGCATAAATTCTTCATTGTGTTTCCTTATTTTTTATTGATTGTTTTCTCATACATGCCTTGAGTGGGGTGGGGCAACAGGGGATTGCAGCTGAGCCAGTGACCCCTTGCTCAAGCCAATGTCCTTTGAGCTCAAGCTAGTGACCATGGGGTTATGTGTTTAATTCTACACTCAAGCAAGAGACAGTGATCTCAAACTGGTAAGCTTGCAATTAAGTCAGCAACCTTGGGAGTAAATCTGGGTCCTCTGAATCCCAGGCTGAAGGTCTATCCACTGTGCCACCACCTGGCCTGGCCCATCCTCCATTCTTTCTGTCCCAATTTTGACCCACCTCCTATATGTAAGTATTCCTTAAGTTTCTACCTTCTAGTTTTTACTATTTTGTTTCTTTTTATATATATTTACCACTTGGCTTCTCTAAGATCATTTAATATCCTTGAAAGTGATGAATACACCTAAAGTTCAAAATGAATTAGAACAGTAATGTTTTATAACTGAGAGAATAAGAAGAATCATTAGTCAATAATGAATAAATAAATGAATGAATGAATAAATAAATAAATAAATGGCAAATGAATGGGGAGTAAGGATGAATTTCTTCTTTTAGGAGAATACAATTAAAAAAAAGAAGAAATGAAAGTAAAAAAATCATTTGGCCACCACATTTGCAATAATTTTGTCATATAAGAATCTCCATGGAGATCTGAGATATACCTCTCCCTATTGAAGCTGAGAAAACACCCTGCCTCAGAGAGTAACTGTCAGAAGAGGCCTTCAGAGTCTCAAGTTACACCCACCACATTCCTGGATACAGTTTCATATAAGCCCTCTGCTGAGATCACTAAACAAGACTATCATCTGTTAAGAAAACAAACAAATCAAGACTTCAATGTGGCCCAAATCTGAAAGTGGATTACAAATAATAGCTGATGCCAACACAAGAAGACATAGAAATAACACAATTGAAAACTGGAGGCAGACAACACCAAGCCTAGACACAACCAGCTCTACAAACAAAACACCCAAACACACAGACATAATGAGAAGACAGAGAAGTGCAATCCAAATGAAACCACAACAGAAACCGCCAGGAAATGAACTGAGTGATATGGAAATAAGGAAACTTCCGGATGTAGAGTTCAAAATAATGATTTTAAGGATGCTTAGGGATCTTAGAACAGCAATGGATGGTGATTACGAACACCTAAATAAAGAAATAGCAAGTATAAGAAAGGATATTAAAATATTAACAAAGAATTAGAGAAGACAAATACATCAGAAATGAAGAACACAATGGAAGAAATTAAAAACAGAATGGATGGAGCTGAGGATCGAATCAGCGAGTTGGAGGACAAGTTGAATGAAGGCATGAAAGTAGAGAAGAAAAGAAAAGAGACTCAAAAAGTCTTAGGAAACTCTTAGAGAGCTCTGTGACAACATGAAAAGAAATAACATCTGCGCCATAGGGATTCCTGAGGAAGAAGAGAAAGAACAAGGGATAGAGACTTTGTTCAATCATATCATAGCTGAAAACTTCCCTAAATTAATGCAGGAGAAACTCTCACAAGTTCAAGAAGCACAGAGATCTCCATTAAAGAGAAACCCAAAGAAACCTACACCAAGACACATCATAATTAAAATACCAAAGCTAAGTGATAAAGAGAAAATATTAAAAGCTACTAGAGAAAAAAAGGCTATCACCTACAAAGGAGTCTCCATAAGGATGACATTAGACTTCTCAACAGAAACACTTGAGGCCAGAAGGGAATCGTAAGAAATATTCAAAGTAATGCAGAAGAAGAACCTACAACCAAGACTACTTTCTCCAGCAAGGCTAGGCTATCATTTAAAATTGAAAGAGAAATAAAAAGTTTCCCAGACAAAAAAAAAAAAAAAAACTCAAGAAATTTATTACAACCAAACCAATGCTGCAGGAAATGTTAAGGGGCTTGTTGTAAACAGATCAAAGTGGGAAAAGAATATAGCAAAAGAGGAATACAGCTTTAAAGAATAAAATGGCAATAAACAACTACATATCAATAATAATCTTAAATGTAAATGGATTAAATGATCCAATCAAAAGACATAGGGTAGCTGAATGGATAAGAAAACAGGACCCATACATATGCTGTCTATACGAGACACACCTTAAAACAAAAGATACACATAGACTGAAGGTAAAAGGATGAAAAAAACCCATTTCATGCAAATGGAAATGAAAAAAAAGCTGGGGTAGCAATACTTATATCAGACAAAATGGACTTTAAAACAAAGAATATAGTAAGAGATAAAAAAGGCCACTACATAATAATAAAAGGAATAATCCAACAGGAAGATATCACTATTATAAATATCTACACACCTAATATAAGAGCACCTAAATATATAAAGCACTTTGATGGATATAAAGGGCGAGATCAACAGCAATACTATAATAGTAGGGGATTTCAATACCCCACTAACATCACTAGATAGATCCTCAAGAAAGAAAATTAACAAAGAAACAGCAGACTTATTGGACACACTAGATCAACTCAATTTAATAGATATCTTCAGAACCTCTCACCCTAAAGCAGCAGAATATACATTCTTTTCAAGTGCTCATGGTACGTTCTCTAGGATAGACCACATGTTAGGGCACAAAAGCGGTCTCAACAAATTTAAGAAGATTGAAATAATATCAAGCACTTTCTCTGAAGACAATGGCATGAAAATAGAAATCAACCACAACAGAAAACCTAAAAATTTCTCAAGCACATGGAAACTAAATAGCAGGTTGTTAAATAATGAATGGATTAAGAATGAGATCAAAGAAAAAATTTAAAAAAATTCCTAGAAATGAATGATAATGAGCATACAACAACTCAAAATTTATGGGACACAGAAAAAGCAGAACTGAGAGGGAAATTCATAGCACTACAGGCACACTTTAAGAAACTAGAAAAAGCTCAAATAAACAACTTAATCCTGCATCTAAAAGAACTAGAAAAAGAACAGCAAGTAAGGCCCAAAGGTAGTAGAAGGAAGAAAATAATAAAGATCAGAGCAGAAATAAATGACATAGAGGCTAAAGAAATAATACAGAGGATCAATGAAACTAGGAGCTGGTTCTTTGAAACTGTAAACAAGATCGATAAACCTTTAACTAGACTCACCAAGAAAAAAAGAGAGAGGGCTCAAATAAATAAAATTAGAAATGAGTGTGGAGAAATAACAACTGACACAACATAAATACAAAATATTGTAAGAAAATACTATGAAGAACTATATGCCAAAAAACTAGACAACCTAGATGAAATGGACAAATTCCTTGAAACATACAATCTTCCAAAAATCAATCTGGAAGAATCAGAAATCCTAAACAGACTGATTACAACAAATGAGATCGAAACAGTTATCAAAAATCTCCCAACAAAGAAAGTCCTGGGCCTGATGACTTCACAAGTGAATTCTACCAAATATTGAAAGAAGAACTAACTCCTCTCCTTCTCAAGCTATTTCAAAAAATTCAAGAGGAACGAAGACTTCCAAGCTCCTTTTATGAGGCAAGCATAATTCTGATTCCAAGACCAGGCAAAGACAACACAAAGAAAGAAAATTATAGGCCAATATCCCTGATGAATATAGATGCTAAAATCCTCAACAAAATATTAGCAAACCGGATCCAACAATATATGGAAAAAAATCATACACCATGATCAAGTGGGATTTATTCTGGGGAGGCAAGGCTGGTACAATATTCGCAAATCAATCAATGTGATTCATCACATAAACAAAAGGAAGGAGAAAAACCACATGATAATTTCAATAGATGCAGAAAAAGCTTTTGATAAAATCCAGCACCCATTCATGATCAAAACTCTCAGCAAAGTGGGAATACAGGGAACATACCTCAACATGATAAAAGCCATCTATGATAAACCCACAGCCAACATCATACTCAATGGGCAAAAATTAAAAGCAATCA
The DNA here is from genome assembly GCF_036850995.1 of Saccopteryx leptura. NCBI lineage: Eukaryota > Metazoa > Chordata > Mammalia > Chiroptera > Emballonuridae > Saccopteryx > Saccopteryx leptura. The sequence goes on along the minus strand of NC_089504.1, from coordinate 13,031,027 downwards.
GGAACAAGGCAGGGGTGCCGCCTTTCACCACTCTTATTCAACATAGTCTTGCAAGTCCTAGCCACAGCAATCAGACAAGAAGAAGAAATAAAAAGCATTCAAGTTGGAAAAGAAGAAGTAAAACTATCATTATTTGCAGATGATATGCTATTTTATATAGAAAACTCAAAAGTTTCAGTAAAAAAACTACTGGACCTGATAAATGAATTCAGCAAGGTGGCAGGATATAAAACCAATACTCAGAAGTCAGAGGCATTTTTATACACCAACAATGAATAGTCAGAAAGAGAAATTAAGGAAACAATCCCCTTCACTATAGCAACCAAAAAAATAAAGTACCTAGGAGTAAATTTAACCAAGTATACTAAACACTTGTACTTGGAAAATTATAAAACATTGATAAAAGAAATCAAGGAAGATACAAGATACAAAAAAGTGGAAGCATATACCATGCTCATGGTTAGTAAGAATAAACATCATTAAAATGTCCATATTACCCAAAGCAATTTATAAATTCAATACAATACCAATTAAAATACCAATGATATACTTTAAAGATATAGATCACATATTCCAAAAATTTATATGGAACCAAAAGAGAACATGAATAGCCTCAGCAATCTTAAAAAAGAACAATACAGTGGGAAATGTCACACTTCCTGATATCAAGTTATACTACAAGGCCATTGTACTCAAAACAGCCTGGTACTGGCATAAGAACAGGCATATAGATCAATGAAACAGAACAGAGAACCCAGAAATAAACCCACAGCTCTATGGACAACTGATACTTGACAAAGGAGGTAAGAGCATAGAGTGTAGTAAAGACAGTCTCTTTAACAAATGGTGTTGGGAAAACTGGACAGCTGCCTGAAAAAATATGAAACTAGACCACCAACTTACACCATGCACAAAAATAATCTCAAAATGGATAAAGGATTTCAATGTAAATCGTGAAACCATAGGTATCCTAGAAGAAAACTTAGGCAGTAAGCTCTCCGACATCTCTTGCAGCAATATATTTGCCGATTTATCTCCACGGGCAAGTGAAATAAAAGACAGGATAAACAAATTGGACTATATCAAACTAAAAAGTTTTCACACAGCTAAATACAATAAAAACAGAATAAAACAGAATAAAAAGTCAAACTACACAATGGGAGAACATATTTGACAATACATCTGATAAGGGGTTAATAACCAAAATTTATAAAGAACTTGTAAATCTCAACACTAGGAAGACAAACAATCCAATCAAAAAATGGGCAAAAAAAAAAAAGAATAGACACTTCTCCAAAGAGGACATACAGATGGCCAATAGGCATATGAAAAAATGCTCAACATCACTAATCATTAGAGAAATGCAAATTAAAACCACAATGAGATATCACCTCACACCAGCCAGAATGGTGCTCATCAACAAAACAACACAGAATAAGTGCTGGCGAGGATGTGGAGAAAAGGGAACCCTCCTGCACTGCTGGTGGGAATGCAGACTTGTGCAGCCACTGTGGAAAAAAGTATGGAGATTTCTCAAAAAATTAAAAATCGAACTGCCTTTTGACCCAGCTATCCCACTTTTAGGAATATACCCTAAGAACACCATAGAACTGTTTCAAAAGAAGAAATGCACCCTCATGTTTATGGTAGCATTGTTCACAATAGCGAAGATCTGGAAACAGCCCAAGTGTCCGTCAGTGGACGAGTGGATTAAAAAGCTTTGGTACATATGTACTATAAAATACTACTCAGCCATAAGAAATGATGACATTGGTTCATTTACAATAACATGGATGGACCTTGATAACATTATATGAAGTGAAATAAGTAAATCAGAAAAAACTAAGAACTCTATGAATCCATACATAGATGGAATATAAAAATGAGACTCAGAGAAATGGACTAGAATGTGCTGGTAATGAGGGGAGTGGGGTGGTGGGGAGGGGGCGAGGAAGAAGAGAGAGGGGATGGGGGAGGGGAGGGGCACAAAGAAAACCAGATAGAAGGTGACGGAAGACAATTTGACTTTGAGTGAGGGGTATGCAACCTAATCAAATGTCAAAATAATCTGGAGATGTTTTCTCTGAGCTTATGTACCCTGATTTATCAATGTCACTGCATTAAATTAAAAAAAAAGAAGTGACTTGGGGTTGGGGAGATTATATCTTTATTTTCAAAAACCTTTGCTTGAAATTAGGATTCCTTCAATTCTAACTGTAGATTGCTAGCCACATTGGTATTAGCCATACCTGTGACTTTGCCACCCATAGAAATCATAAAGATTTTTAGATCACATTGCATACATCAAAATGCAATTGATGCTCATCACCACATCAAAATTATAGTAGTTATTTGATATGCTGCTAGGTCATGATATTTAAGTGAGCTAATTAAGAAGGATGCCTTTTACTATCAAAAAAATTTTTTTTAAAAAGGAATCACCAATGGAAGTTAAATATAGTGGGTGATATTATAATAAGAAAATAGTTATGTTTATGTAGTTTAAATACATATATTCATATGATATCTCTAAATTACAAGGTGAAAACAGTAAGTTTTTTAAAATTTATTTTTAATTTATTGGGATAATATGGTTTCCCAAACCATATGTATTTCAAGTGTCCAATGCAATATCACCCCATCTACATGAGCTTCCTCACCCCTGGCCCCATGCAGGTCTCTCTCTGCCCCTGATCCCCCACTCTGCACTTCTCTCCCCACCTCTTCACCCCTTTCCCTCAGGCTGTGGCCTCCCTGCTGTCTGTACCCACGTATTATGTGTATATGTTTTCTTAGCTAATCCCTTCCCCTTCTTTCATCCCGTGCCCTCACCCCTTCCCTCTGGCGACTGTATCTGGTCCATGTGTCCCTGCCTTTGTTTCTACTTTGTCCATCAGTGTATTGTGTTCATTAAATTTCACTTATGAGTGGAATCATATGGTATTTTAAAATGGTAACTTTACAGTAGAGAACCTGGTAGACAACCCCTTAGTCAACTGATGAAGGCTAAAACACTAGTTATTAAAAAATTAATATCATAACTAATAATATGTACTGTGGCATATCTTCTGAAAATTGAATCCTAAATACACATAACTACATGCATGCATACACACAGAAGACACACATAATAAAACATTAATTTAATTATTGGGGAATCTGGGTGAATCCTGTCCAAGAATTCTTTATATCATTTTTACAACTTTTCTGTATCTTTTGAATCACTACCAAATAAAAAGTTGAAAATTCTCTGTTTGCTGGAACACCGACTAAGAAGTAAGGAGCCCAGGGCATCAGTGGAATCAGAAACACTCTCCCTCAGGACTCCAGTCCCTCTGGCTCTGGGACACACAGCTCCCCAAAGGGCAGTCAGAAATTATCCCAAAGATTGGGGACTTTGCTTCAGTCTCTCATTAGGGATTGTTATCTTAGACTCATTTCCCTGGAGCTGGCTGAGGAGAATGAAGGTCTCTAGAAGGGCCAGGGCCACAGATGTTTCTTCTCTGTGTCTGGACCTAAGGCCTCCTGAAGAAACCTGAGGAGTCGGGCAGCAGTCTGGAGCAGAAGGGTCTGACTCAGCAGTGACGGGCACAGGTCGGAGGGGCTGGAACTCTGCCCTTGGCGATGAGTCTGCCTGTGTGCTACGGGTCATGTGAGACTGTGTCCATGACTGTGTGTGTCTGCATGCAGTCTGTATGATTGTGTACACTTTTCATAGCTGCCTGTGTGTGTGTGTGTGTGTGACTGTGTGCACTATGTATCTGATTAATCGTTTGTCCATTGTTCTGACTTAGACCTCATCTGGAACCTCTTTTAGCAGCTATAGATAAAGAGATCTCCTGCTGTGTGACTAGGGACTCCTGGTTCATGCCTGTGACCGTAAACACCTGCAGCATGGCTGGATATCGGGAGTGAGATTGATGCTAGAGAAGTCTTCAACCTCACAGGGGACCCAGGTCAGAGAGGGCTCACACTTCTCTCCACAGCATTTTCTGCTACCTGTGCCAGATGTGTTTGTGGGTGACACACTTGTGTATGACAGCAGGAAGGTGTAGAGTTCAGTTTCCTCAGTGTGTGTGTTACCACGTGTATGCGACCACGTGAATGGTGCAGGTGGGGGTGTAATGACCATGCCTGTGACTGGCTTCCATCCCTCAGGAGAAAGATGGGTCAGAGAGGATGGAAAGACATCTCTCATTTACAGCAGGATATATGAACTTGTAGTGTGCGTTTGGCCCGTGTGCTTATGCGTTATTGGTGTATGTTTCTTGTTAGATTTTGGAATATTGTGTGGTCCTGTGTGTTTTGGTCATGTTTATGTAGAGTCTGAGTTATGCATATGTGGTATGTTGAGTGTTTACCAGGTATGTTATTTGTCACAAGTGTTGATGTGCATTGTCAGTATGATGGTGGATGAGTGGTGCATCATTGTGTATTGTGTATGTCTCACTTGGTATGTTACTTGTATATATGTATATAAGTATTTATGAGCTGAACCATGTATTGACGGTCCTTCACTTAGGATGCGACTGTGGTCACATAGACTGTTTTCCTCATATCAGCAGTGTGTGTGTGTGTGTGTGTGTGTGTGTGTGTGTGTGATCTGAACCCATGGCTTCACGTATTTTCTGAGGTGTCCTCCTTCTAGGGCTCCATAGGCTGAGAAAACCAAACTCTAAGCAACTCCCTATTGCTGGAAACAGATCTCCTATCATTTACACTACCTGCGTGTGACTGAGTGCTCAGACTTTTGCAACATTTCTTTACTTTCATTAGATGTCTCAACTAAAACAATACTTCAGGCACCACGCTGTGTGGCGTTATTAAGCAGAATCACCATCAAACAGCTGTGAGACCTTAAGAATGTTTCTTAAATCTTGGCCTCAGTATCCACATCTATAAAATAGAACAAATTACATCACCTTGTGAATCTTACTGAGGCCCTCAGCACATGTTTACTGTATAAATAGAAGCCAAAGTATTTGAGTATTTTTTGTCAGTTGAAAGTATACAAATATGAAAGATTAAATTACTGAGGGAGTAGACTAAGAAAATTTTGGAAAACTTTGATCCTCACAGCTATAAAATAATATATTGTGCTTGGCTTCCCTAACCAACAAAAGGGGGGTTCCCATGTCTGATGGTTAAGAGTGTGGTTCTGATCACACAAACATGTTAGACTGAACCCCTTTAAGTAGCTAATATAAATACTTAGTAACTTTTAATTTATAAAGAATGGTAATGCATACATATTAAAGTATATACATTACATAGCACATATGTTATACATACAGATAAATCTATACTCATGTGTGACATTCGGTCCTCTACTGTGTTGTTGTGTACTTGCAGCATTTGTATCATTTCTGTTTCTATCTTTGAAAAGTTAAAATAGATTCATGAAGAGAAATCCTTATGCAGCTGGAAACAGGTCTAAAAATCTAGAACTGTAAGACTAATGAGTGCCTTTAATTAGGAAACATAAGTAAAGTCCTCAGCCCTGTACCCAAATAACACCAAAATGTTCAGCATTATTATGAAGGAGAGTTCGTGGACTACTCTGGTTCTGGACATATTCAGGCATGGAGTGGCTTTCCCTGGCCACCCATTTATAGGCTGTTCACAAGTTTACAGTATGTCAATGGGTACCAAAAGAAAGACAGGAGCAGTGGGATAACGCTCCAAAAATACTGAGTCAGCACTGGAGTCTCACGTTACTTTAGGCAGAAACAACTGATACCAGTCTTCCGGACTCATCCTCTGTTTCTGCCACAGTGAGTTAGTGTGGTATGGCTCTGGCCTGGTGGAGGAATTATCCCTTCATGCCCGTCACCATATAAACTCACAGATGTGGGAAAATTACTTTTCTTGCTCACTTCTGTGCCTAGACCTTAGTAAAGGTCTCAACACACACTCAATGTTCAATAAATAATGATGAATGAAAGAATGAATGTTCGCTTTCTTCTGTGTTATGAAGACTTGCTGGTAGTTTTTCTAAAACCAGACTGGAATAGAGCAAAGATGAGAAATTAATAAGAGTGTATTTGAAACATAGTTTACCCAGAGAATTACAGTGTGAGACGTAATGAACCTGGGCATCCTTTCCAGGTGGCTGAGAGTCCCAAACCTCCTTCCTCCCCAGCAGACAGACAGCAGCATGGGGCCCGAGAACCAGAGCAGCGTGCCTGAGTTCCTCCTCCTGGGGCTCCCCATGCGCCCAGGGCAGCAGCGCGGGTTCTTCACCCTGTTCCTGGGCATGTACCTGACCACGGTGCTGGGCAACCTGCTCATCATCCTGCTCATCAGGCTGGACTCCCGCCTGCACACGCCCATGTACTTCTTCCTCAGCCACTTGGCCTTCTCTGACATTTCTCTGTCATCCGTCACTGTCCCGAAGATGCTCACGAACATGGAGACTCGGCGATAATCCATCCCCTATGTGAGATGCATTGCTCAGATGTATTTTTTCATGTTTTTTCCTGGTGTTGACAATTCCTTCTCCAGTGATGGCATATGACAGGTATGTGGCCATCTGTCACCCTCTACGCTATACCACCATCATGAGGGAGGAGCTGTGTGTGCAGCTGGTGGCTGGTACCTGGATTTTGTCCTGTGTCAATGCCCTGTTGCACACCCTCCTCTTGGTCTGGCTCTCATTCTGTGACAACACCATCAGCCACTTCTTCTGTGAACTTACTGTGCTCCTGAGGCTGAGCTGCTCTGACATCTCCCTCAATGAGCTGGTTATCTTTGCTGAGGGAAGAATGCTTTTCTTCCTGACTTTGGGTGTTATTTTGGGCTCATATGTCCAAATAGGGACCATCATCCTGAGGGTCCCGTCCACTGAGAGATTTTTTAAAGCCTTTTCAACCTATGGCTCCCATCTCTTCGTGGTGTCCTTATACTATGGGACACTTGCAGGTTTTTATTTTTTCTCCCCCTCATGGGATTCCAAGGACATCACTGCTTCGGTCATGTACACGGTAGTTACCCCCATGCTGAACCCCCTTCATCTACAGCCTGAGAAACAGAGACATCAAACAGGCCTTGGAAACGTGTGTCAACAGGGTTAACTTCTTTAAGTGGCAATCACTACATCCTCTTATTGCAGTCAGGAACAAGTGAGATATAGCTCCTAAAATGATTGTATTGTTGCCATCTCTATATAACTTTACTAAATATGCACTCTGTTGGCATGTATGTGTTGTTAATATGTTAATGAGATCATATTTTTGCACCTGGATCTTTAATACTTATTTATTCCTGATTTATATATTTTTCTTGTTCAGCATCTCTTTCAAGATGTATGCAAAATATTATGCAAAACATTACACAATTGTATATGCAGATTTATCTTTTTTTCCTTTGAGATATGTCAGGTTTGGTGTATATTGTGAGGATACTCTGATTTAGCATCATGATATGCTCCCAATGAAACCTGCTTTTTTTTAGAAAGCTTCTTCAATATGTGCTGCTGAGAAAATTGAAAAGCCACATTCAAATGAAAGAAACTTGACTACAATCTGTCTCCTTGCCAAAAAATTAATTCAAAATGGATCGATGTCCTAAATATAAGATTCAAAAGAATAAATTACATAGAAGAAAGCATAAGTACTAAGCTCAGGGACCTTGACCATAGAGAACAATTTATGATTTTGATCTCAAAGGCAAGGGAAATAAAGGCAAAAATAAATGAGTGAAAGTATATCAAACTACAGAGCTTCTGCACAGCAAAAGAAATGGGCAATAAAACAAATAGGCAGCCGACTAGATGGGAAATGATATTTGAAATAAACAGCTCTGATACAGAGTTAATATCCAAAAGATATCAAGAACTCACAATGCTCAGCAACAAACAAGCAAACAATTCATTTAAAAACTGGGGAGAGGACCTGAACAGACACTTCTCCCAAGAGGATGTACAAGAGGCCCACAGGTATATGAAAGATGCTCATCTGAGAGTGACATCAGAGAAATGGTGGCATGAGAGATTCTCCCTATCTCTCCCCTTGAAATTTCAACAAATTTAACAACTAAACCTAGAGGGGAAAAAAACCTTAGTAGCACCTGAAATTTACACACACCAGACAAAGGTATGATTGGGTGAAAAAGCAGCTGAACATACAAGATGGAGGACCGGGCATTTCACTTTCCATGCTGATCTGAGGTAGGGCACTTTCCAGGCAAAGAGGAGAGGCTGAACTAATAGAGATGGAGTGGAGGTGGGGCAGGCGCCCAAACAAAGGAAAGATCACACCGGCTCTGCCTGAGATCATGGACACTGGGCATACACACGGGTGGTGGGATCCACCTAGAATTACCAGCACAGGGTGCCTGCGTGGGCAGGCGCCAGCATCTGTGTGTATTCCTAGGAGCACTAGTGACTCCACCTAGCATCACCAGCACAGGGAGTGAGCCAGTGCACGTGCACCGAGATGCTTTGCCTGAGATTAACAACGCTGGGCACCTGCGTGAGCACCAGTCTTTTTGGGTACTCCTGGCTCCACGGTTCCCAGCACAGGGCGTGTGCAGGACTGCTAGGCTCAATTTAGCATCACCAGCATGGGAAGGAAGTGGACATTCATGCAGGCTGAGGTGCTTTACCCGAGATTAACAATGCCTTGCACCTGTGTAAGCACCAGCATTTTTGGTTCCTCCCAGCTCCACAATCCCCAGTACTCGGCACCTGCAGGGGCACCAGCATCTTTGGCCATTACCAGCTCCACAATCTCCAGCACCAGGGGTGCACATGGTCCAAAAATTTTGACCTGAGAATGCCCGGGCTCAACACCTGAACGGTGGCTGCAACCATCTGTGTGCAGTCATTGGAGCTGGACACACATGTGGCCTGTCACGGCTACCAAGAAGTGCAAGCGGAAAAAGCCCATAGAGATGAAAACTGTAGTGCACTGAGCCATGCCAGATAAGCCCGCCAGCCCATAGAATTTTGCCTGCGTGTAACAGAAAGGAACTTGACCCTTGGTCTGTGCCCTGCCCTTTCTGCTCATGCTGGTGACTCTATTTCAAATTGCTTCCCCAGAACTTTCCTTTGAGCAGCATTGGAGGGGACCTGGCTATGCATAGATTCCCATGCTGCGAGGACAGTAACTGAGGCAGACCCCACAGCTAAGTCTCCAGGTTGCTAGCTTCAGTGGGAAGGACGTGTGGAGAGGTGCCTGGAAAACTGAGACTTCCATTACTAGAGCCAGATAATTGCAAAACCCTAACAAGCCCACCTGCCAACAGGACTGAGGCCCAGCCTACATCATTGCCATGGCAACACAGCAACAGACCTCTGCCCAAGAGCTGTGCAGAGGCAAAGCTCGTAGCACAGTGCCACCCACTGAAAAAAAAAGGAAAAAACTACCTCTCAAAAGCAGGGAAAGATTTACACTTCTTTTTAAGTGTTTTTGTCATTTTTACTTCTTTCCTTTTTCTTTTTGTTTCTTTTTTTAAATTATTTTCCTTTTGAACTACATTATCCAAAGTTGTTATATTTTTCATTCTTGTTTTTTTGGGAGGGTTTCATTTTAGAAACCTTTAATTTCTGTTTTTTTTCCTTTCTCTTTTTCTTTCTCTTTGTTTTGTTTTTTATTTTTTGTCCTTTACTTCTCTTTATTCTCCCTTCTCATTTCTTATTTATTTTTTAGTTTAATTTTATTTTCTCTTATTCATCATCACTTATCATCAAATTATTATATTTCAAACTCATATTTTTCTTTGTGACATTTTGCTTGTTTTTGACTACATTTTTTCTCTATTCTGTTATCTCTCCTCAGTTTCTACTCTTTATTCTCTGTAGTTTTTGTTCCACTTAGAACAATAGAATTTTCATTAAAAAAAAATTTTTTTTAAATTTTATTTATTCATTTTTAGAGAGGAGAGAGACAGAGGAGAGAAAGACAGAGAGAGAGAAAGGGGGAGGAGCTGGAAGCATCAACTCCCATATGTGCCTTGACCAGGCAGGTCCAGGGTTTCGAACCGGCGACCTCAGCATATCCAGGTCGATGCTTTATCCACTGTGCCACTACAGGTCAGGCCTAGAATTTTCATTTTTCCACTTTTTTTTTCAATTTTTATTTTACTTTCTTACTTATCTCTTATTAGTGTTTTAAAAATGCTGCTCTCAAATGCCATTAAGGAAAAAGAAATAAAATAATATGACAAAAGACAGAGATGTAGCTCAGATAGATGATAAAAAATCTCTAGAAAAAAATTTCGATTACTTGGAAACCTTGGAGTTAAATGACAGGGAATTCAAAATTGAAGTTCTAAAAATACTTAGTAATATTCAGGAAAGCTATAAAAGGCAATCTAATGAGCTCAAAAAACAATTTAATGAACAAAAAAAATACTTCATCAAGAAAATTGAAACTATAGAAAGGAATCAAACACAGATGAAAAACTCAATACATGAATTGAAAAATGAGGTGACAAGCTTAGCTAATAGAACAGGCCAGATAGAAGAAAGAATTAGTGACATAAAAGACAGGCAATTAGAGATACTACAGAGAGAAAAAGAGAGAGACTCACAAATTTATAAAAATGAGAAAGCTCTATAGGAATTGTCTGACTCCATCAGAAAGAGCAATATAAGAATAATGGGTATATTAGAAGTAGAAGAGAGAGAAAAAGGAATGGAGAACATATTCAAACATAATGATCGATGAGAATTTCCCAAGCATGTGGAAAGAATTAGAGCCTCTAATCCAAAAAGTAAACAGAACACCGAGTTACCTTAACCCAAACAGACCTACTCCAAGGCACATTGTAATGAAATTATCACAAATCGATGACAAAGAAAAAATCCTCAAGGCAGCCAGGGAAAAGAAGACTACAACATATAAAGGAAGGCCCATTAGGTTATCATCAGATTTCTCAGCAGAAACTCTGCAAGTCAGAAGAGAGTAGACCCCAATATTTAAAGTACTGAAAGAGAGGAACTTCCAACCAAGAATACTATATTCATCAAAGCTTTCCTTCAAATATGAAGGAGAAATAAAAACATTCACAGATATAGAGAAGATGAGAGATTTTATCACGAGAAAATCCTCACTTCAGGAAATACTAAAGGAGGTTATCCAACCAGACACAAAGAACAAAACAAAACAAAATTACAAGTAAAAGCTTTAACAAGAGCACAACAAAAACAAGAATAATCTGTAACAACCAAAACAAAAAAGGGTAGAAGACAAAAATTAGCAGTAACAGAGAAAAGAGTGCAGAAGCACTCATGAGATAATGGACTACAATGAATATGATATATATTCTTTTAATTACCTAATGGTAAACACCCTTGAAAATACCACTACTGAAACACATGGCTTAAAAAAAGAAGAAACAGGCCCTGGCTGGTTGGCTCAGTGGTAGAGCATCGGCCTGGTGTGCAAGAGGTCCCGGGTTTGATTCCCGGCCAGGGCACACAGGAGAAGCGCCCATCTGCTTCTCCACCCCTCCCCCTCTCCTTCCTCTCTGTCTCTCTCTTCCCCTCCTGCAGCGAGGCTCCATTGGAGCAAAGATGGCCCGGGCACTGGGGATAGCTCCTTTGCCTCTGCCCCAGGTGCTATAGTGGCTCTGGTCGCAACAGAGTGATGCCCCGGAGGGGCAGAGCATTTCCCCCTGGTGGGCAGAGTGTCGCCCCCTGGTGGGCATGCCGGGTGGATCCCGGTCGGGTGCATGCAGGAGTCTGTCTGACTGTCTCCCCCCATTTCCAGCTTTGGAAAAATACAAAAAAAAAAAAGAAGAAGAAGAAACAGCCTGACCAAGCAGTGGCGCAGTGGATAGAGCATTGAACTAGGATGTGGAGGACCCAGGTTCGAGACCCCAAGGTCGTCAGCTTGAGTGCAGGCTCATCTAGTTTGAGAAAGGCTCACCAGCTTGAGCCCAAGGTCACTGACTTGAGCAAGGAGTTACTCAGTTTGCTGTAGCCCCTGGTCAAGGCACATATGAGAAATCAATCAATGAACAACTAAGGAATTGCAACGAAGAATTGATGTTTCTTATCTCTCTCCCTTCCCATCTGTCTGTCACTATCTATCTCTCTCTCTGATTCTCTCTGTCTCTACCACTAAAATAAAAGAAGAAACAGAGGAAAAAAATATGGAATACAACCAATTAAAACAAATGACAGAAAAACAAAAGAGAAAAACCAAACAAGACATACAGCTATTAGAAAGCATTATATAAAATGGCAATAGGAAACCTTCAAGTGGCAATAATTACTTTAAATGTAAATGGATTGAACCAATAAAAAGACACAGAGTAGCAGAATGGATCAAAAAAGAAAACCCAACTGTATGCTGCCTACAAGAAACAGACCTAAGCCACAAGGATAAAATAAACTCAAAGTGAAAGGCTAGAAAGTGATTCTCCAAGCAAATAATACTCAAAGAAAAGCAGGTGTAGTAACACTCATATCTAACAATGCTGACTACAAGACAAGAAAAGTAATCAGAGACAAAGATGATCATTTCATAATGATAAAAGGGACATTGAATCAAGAAGATATAACACTTCTTAATATATATGCACCAAACCAGGGAGCACCAAAGTATATAAGACATCTACTAACTGATCTAAAAATAAAAACTGACAAAAATACAATCATACTTGAATATCTCATACAATGCTGACAGCTCTAGATTATTCATCCAAAAAGAAAACTATTAAATAAATATTGGCCTTGAACAAAACACTACAATAATTGGATATGATAGACATTTACGAGACATTTCATACCAAAACATCAGAGTATACATTATTCTCCAGTGTGCATGGAACATTCTCAAGAATTGACCATATGTTGGGACACAAAACTAACATCAACAAATTCAGAAAGATTGAAATTATACCAAGCATATTCTCTGACCATAAAGCTTTGAAACTAGAATTCAACTGTAAAAAAGAAGCAAAAAAACCCACAAAAATGTGGAAATTAAACAACATACTTCTAAAAAACGACTAGGTCAAGAAGAAATAAAAGCAGAGATCAAAAGATATATACAGACAAATGAAAATGACAAGTCATATCAAAATCTCTGGGATGCAGCAAAAGCAGTAAGAGGAGGGAAGTTCATATCATTACAGGCTTATATAAAAAGACAAGAGAGAAGCCAAGTAAATAACTGAACATCACATTTTAAAGAACTAAAAAAAAAAAAGAAAAAAGGCAACCCAAAATCAGCAGAAGAAAGGAAATAATAAAAATTAGAGCGGAAAAAAATTAAATAAAGAGCAGAAAAACAATAGAAAGAATCAATAAAACAAGGAGCTAGTTCTTTGAAAAGATCAACAAAATTGACAAACCCTTGACAAGACTCACTAAGGAAAAAAGAGAAAGGACTCATATAAACAAAATCCAAAATGAAAGAGGAGAAATTACCATAGATATCATAGATGTACAAAGAATTATCCTAGAATAATATGAAAAACTATATGCCACCAAATTTAACAATCTAGAAGAAATAGATAAATTCCTAGAACAATACAATCTTCCTAAACTGAGTCATGAAGAAGCAGAAAGCCTAAACAGAACCATAAGCAGAAAGGAAATAGAAACAACTATCAAAAACCTCCCCAAAAACAAAAGTCCAGGGAAGGTCGACTATACTAATGAATTCTATCAAACATTCAAAGAAGTTTTGGTTCCAATCCTACCCAAAGTTTTCAAAAAAAATGAAGAAAAAGCAATACTTTCAAACACATTTAATGAGGCCAACATAACCCTCATACCAAAACCTGGCAAGGACAACACAAAGAAAAGTACAGACCAATATCTCTAATGAATACAGATGCAACAATCCTAAACAAAATACTAGCAAATTGAATATAACAACACATTAAAAAAATAACTCATCATGATCAAGTGGGATTCATCCCAGAATCACAAGGATGGTTCAACATATGTCAAATAATTAATGTAATACATCATATCTTCAAAACAAAGAACAAAAACCATATGATACTATCAATAGATGAAGAAAAGGCATTTGATAAAATACAACATCATTTTATGTTTAAAACACTTAAAAATGGGTATAGAACAAAAATATCTCAACATTATAAAGGCCATTTATGACAAACCATCAGCTAAAATCATATTAAATGGCAAAAAACTGAAAACTTTTTCTGTTAAATCAGGAACAAGACAGGGTTGTCCACTCTCCCCACTCTTATTTAACGTGGTGCTAGAAGTTCTAGCCAGAGCAATCAGACAAGAGAAAGAAATAAAAGGCATTCATATTGAGAAAGAAGAAGTAAAGGTTTCACTTTTTGAAGATGATATAATCCTGTATATAAAATACCCCAAAGACTCCACAAAAAGACTGTTAAAAACAATAAACCAATACAGTAAGGTTGTAGGATTCAAAATTAACATACAGAAGCCAATTGCTTTCTTATATTCCAACAATAAAAATTCAAACAATTAACTCAAAAAATAATCTCTTTTATGATTCCAACAACAACAACAAAATAAAATACCTAGGGATAAACGTAACAAAGAATGTAAAGGACCTATATAATGAAAACTGTTGGGAGCCGATCAACAACTGCTGGCTGACAAGGTCACAGCAGGAGAAGACCCACAACTGCTGGCTGACAAGGTCACAGCAGGAGAAGACCCACAACTGCTGGCTGACAAGGTCACAGCAGAAGAAGATCAAAAACTGCTGATTGACAAAGTCACAGCAGAGAAGACCAATGGCTGCGGGTTGACGAAGTCACCCAAAAGAGAGACACAATGATACTTCCCCCTTTGACTTTTTGAATTAATCTGGCCTTATATCCCCCCTTTTCTGGTGTGTGCTATTATTTATGGCACAGGGATAATAGTACCGTGCTTTCCCTGTAGATTGGTAGTAATTTCTTTGGAAATGAGACAGAGGGTGTGAGTTCCACAGAGAAGCCTGTAAGCCCCTTGAACTGGGCTCGTAAACATAAGAAGCTGGCTATGATATCCCTCATAAAGGGCTAAGTTTGTAGGAGAATTTCTTCTTAATCATGTTAGAAAGAACAGATTGTGACTTGTGAATGGGTAGGAGGCAATGGCTGTGCACAGAGCACCTTTTGGCCTTCACTTAATTCAACATTTTTCCTCCCTAGCCTTTTCATGTGATAGAGTAGAGAAACATTCCTTTCTTCTTGCTTATTTGATCTGCAGATAGTGGTACACTCTGAGAAGAATAGAGTTAGAACTTAACTAGTGTTTAAATATAATAAATAAGTAATATTTGACTAGACAATAGTATCTTAGGTAAGGTATAGTAGAATGGCCCATTGTGTGGCCTAGGATGAGAGCGCAGTTGGCAAGAAAAGAATGTTTTACTAAGAGAATTGTCTTTTGACTAAAGGCAATTGCTAGGCTTTCTCAATGAGATGTTCTCATGAGATTTATATGCTTTCTAAGATTTTTTGATAATGAGAAAAATGTAGGGGAATCCATAGAAGTAATAACAGTTAATGTCTTATGTTGCTACTAGGCTATCTTGCAAGTACACTCTGTATATCTTTGGGTGAAAGCTACTCTTAATGTTATGTCAATTTCTTTATAGGCAAGCCTTTTAGAATCTTGTGAGAAAAAGTAGGACACTGCATAAACTCAAAGCCATTTACCTAAGCAAGCGGTGGTCCATTGTTAGTCCTTAATGATTTCGTCTGCTAATCTCTCTCTGCCCCTTAACTCACAACAGCAGTAAAGTTAGTTAACTATTAGTACTAATACCTTAAAAGCTTTTACCGATGTTGTTATCACTATTCAAGTTATTTTGTATTTTGAATGATTTGCTACCTGGTTTGTGATTTATAGATATAAATTAACTGTTATCTGGAAACATGTAAACATAGTGAAACAGAAGCAATGATTAACACCATGTAATTGTAACTCAGTGTGTGTGTATAAAAAGGGAGCTATACTAGCATTTGGCAGAGATGCCTGGCAGTAAATGCTAACCAGAGAATAAAGAGAAAGAAAAGAATTCGGCTCTCTCACTCGATTTTCGCCGACGCCGTCTCCTCCTGTGGGACCCCTGGATCCCCCCCCGGGGCTGGACCCTGGCAGAAAACTACAAAGTACTGTTAAAGGAAATTGAAAAAGACACAATAAAATGGAAAAATACTTCTTGTTCCTTGATAGAAAGAATAAATACAGTTCAAATGACCATATTATCCAAAGTAATAAACAAATTTAATGCAATTCCAATCAAAAATCCAATGTCACTTTTTAAAGAAATGGAACAAAAAATCATCAGGTTTATATGGGACCATAGAAAATCCCGAATAACCAAAGTAATACTATAATTATACTACAGAACCACGATAATCAAAACAGCATGGTATTAGCAGAAAAATAGACACTCAGACCAATGGAACAGAATAGAGAGCCCAGAAATAAAACTACATATATATGGACAAATCATCTTTGATAAAGGAGCCAAAAACCCACAATGGAGAAAAGAAAGACTCTTTAATAAATGGTGCTGTGAAAATTGGAAAACCAAGTGCAAAAGAATGAAACTCAATTACGGTTTGTCTCCTTGTACAAAAATTAATTCTAAATGGATTAAACACCTAAATATAAAATCTGAAACAATAAAGTACATAGAAGGAAACATAGGTACTAAACTCATGGACCTTGGCTGTAGAGAACATTTTATGAATTTGACTCAAAAGGCAAGGGAAATAAAGGCAAAGATAAATGAATGGGACCACATCAGACTAAGAAGCTTTTGCACAGCAAAAGAAACAGACAGCAGAACAAACAGATGTCCAACTACATGGGAGATGATATTTTTGAACAACAGCTCAGATAAGGGGCTAATATCCAAAATATATAAAGAACTCACAAAACTCAACAACAAACAATCCAATAAAAAAAAAAAAGGGAAGAGGACACAAACAGACACTTCTCCCAAGAAGAAATATGAATGTCTAATAGATATATGAAAAAATGCTCATCTTCACTAGCTATTAGAGAAATGCAAATCAAAACTACAATGAGATATCACCTCACACATGTTAGATTAGCTATTATCAACAAGTCAGGTAATAACAAGTGTTAGAGAGGCTGTGGAGAAAAAGGAACCCTCATTCACTGTTGGTGGGAATGTAAGTAGTACAACCATTATGAAAGAAAGTATGGTGGTTCCTCTAAAAATTAAGAATAGAACTACCATATGACCCAGCAATCCCTCTACTGGGTATATACCCCCCAAACTCAAAATTACTGGTACGTAGAAACATGCAGCCCCATGTTGATTGCAGCATTGTTCATGGTGGCCAAGACATGGAAACAACCAAAAAGTTCTTCAATAGAAGATTGGATAAAGAAGATGTGGTACATACAGACTATAGAATACTACTCAGCCAAAAGAAATGATGACATAGGATCATTTACAGTAACGTGGATGGACCTTGATAACATTATACTGAGTGAAATAAGTAAATCAGAAAGAAACTAGGAACTGCTTAATTCCGTAAATAGGTGGGACACAAAATTGAGACTCATGGACATAGATAAGAGTGCATTGGTTACCAGGGGGAGGGGAAGGGAAGAGAGGGAGGGGATGATGGGATAGGAGGGCATAAAGAAAACCAAATAATGGGTAAAGGAGGATGATGATTTGACTTTGAGTGATGGATATACCACTTAATCAAATGTGGAAATGATCTGGAGATGTTTTCTCTAAATCATGTGCTCTAGTTGACCAATGTCACCCTGTTAAAATTAATTGTTTAAATAAAATTATTTTTTTAAAAAGATGCTCATCTTCATTAGCTACTAGAGAAATGAAATCAAAACTACAATGAGATACCACTTCACACCTGTTAGATTGGCTGTTATCATCAAGACAGGTAATAACAAGTGTTGGAGAGGCTGTGGAGAAATAAGAATCCTCATCCACTGATGGTGGGAATAAAAATTAGTACAACCATTATGGAAGAAAGTATGTGATTCCTCAAAAAATTAAGAATAGAACTACCATATGATCCAGAAATCCCTCTACTGGGTATCTACCCCCAACACTCAAAAACATTGGAACATAAAGACACATGCACCCCATGTTCATTGCAGCATTTTCACAGTGGTCAAGACATGGAAACAACCAAAGTGGCCATTTTTTTTTTTTTGCATTTTTCTGAAACTGGAAACAGGGAGAGACAGTCAGACAGACTCCCGCATGTGCCCAACCGGGATCCACCCAGCACGCCCACCAAGGGGCGACGCTCTGCCCACCAAGGGGCGATGCTCTGCCCATCCTGGGCATCGCCATGTTGTGACCAGAGCCACTCTAGCGCCTGAGGCAGAGGTCACAGAGCCATCCCCAGCGCCCGGGCCATCTTTGCTCCAATGGAGCCTTGGCTGCGGGAGGGGAAGAGAGAGAGAGGAAGGCACGGCGGAGGGGTGGAGAAGCAAATGGGCGCTTCTCCTGTGTGCCCTGGCCGGGAATCAAACCCGGGTCCTCCGCACGCTAGGCCGACGCTCTACCGCTGAGCCAACCGGCCAGGGCCCAAAGTGGCCTTTGATGGAGAATTGAATAAAGAAAATGTGGCACATATATACAATGAAATACTACTCAGCCATAAGCAACGACTATATAGTGACACTTCTGACAATATGGATAAACTTTAAGAACATTATATTGAGTGAAATAAGTAAATCAGAAAAAGCTAAGAACTGTATTATTTCACACATAGGTGAGATATAAAACTGAGACTCATGGACATAGATAAAATTAAAGTTATTACCAGTGGGGAGGGGATGTAGTGGTGGGGGCGAGGGAAGGGTGTAAAGATGAACAAATATAAGGTGACGGAAAAAGATTTGATGTTGGGTGATGGGAATACAACACAATCATCAGTTCAAAAGCTATAGAAATGTTTACCTAAAACCTATGTACTCTTACTGATCAATTTCACCCTGTTAAAGTTAATTTTCTAAATAAAATTTAAAAATTAATATAGAAATCTGCTTTTTTAAAAATCCATTCCTTATTCTGGTTTACACTGGCTTTAAATTGATTTGTAGTAATTCTACCCAACTCACATTTAAAGACATCATGTTGGTAGACTTGTAATTAACCATGGTAAGAATAATTACAATATAGAAATAGGCGAGAACTACAAAGTAAGATTTTTAAAAAAGAGAGAGATTTTTATAAATGTATATAACAATAAACCACTTCATTTTTAACTAGAAGATATCTGTACCAATGGGTCATAGGTAACACCTCCCCAACTTCAGATGTTAGTATATTATTTTATAGCTATATTTATAGATATAGATACATATACAGATACAGATAGAGAGATAGAAATACTATAATAGTATCAAAAGTAATGTTGCAGCTTTCTTGAGGTTAATGTTTACATGGTATTTCTATCCTGCCACTTTAATCTCTTTTATGAGCTTATCTCTGTGAGGTGTCCATTGTTAATAGTGTAAAGTTGGATTTTATTGTTTTTATGTAGAGCAACCATTAGCATATTTATGGAAAATTTTATCTACAGACATCTAAAGTAATCATAATATATTTGAATTTATATTCTCGATATTTCTATGTTATTTATTTGGTATATCTGTTTCACATTTATTCTCTTCCCTTTCTCTGATTTATTAAATACCTACTTTGGTACTCCATCCCTTCTCTTTAATCTAATAATCATTCATCATTATTATATTTTATAACACTTTTCTGTGCTCTGCTTTTTACTGTCTTCTTAATTATTTAAATTGCATTTTAATATTTAAAACATAAAATTTACCATTTTAGCCTTTTAATGTCTAGAATTCATTGACATTAAGGAGATTCATCACCACTGTCTCATTTACAACCCCTAAAGAGCACACTGTAGAACATGAACACATTAAAGTATTTCTCAGATGTAAAAAAATAAGAACCACCTGACCTGTGGTGGCGCAGTGGGATAAAGCGTCGACCTGGAACACTGAGGTCGCCGGTTTGAAACCTTGGGCTTGCCTGGTCAAGGCACATATGGGAGTTGATGCTTCTTGCTCCTCCCTCTTCTCTCTCTCTCTCTCTCTCTCTCTCTCTCTCTCACTCCTCTCTCTCGAAAAATCAATAAATAAAATATTTTAAAAAATATTAAAAAAAAATAAGAACCAAGATATCTATGAAACAATCTGGAGAAATATCAGGATATATTATTGTTAAATGGTGAAAAAAGCAACATAGAAGGGAGCACCTACAGCATGCTTTTTATGTAAAAATGAAAGAGAATACGATGTACATATAATATATCTGCCTATTTCAGCACCCAGAGCCACCGTAAAGAATAAATAGAAACTAATGACCTTGTTTACCTACAGGATGTGGGGCAGAAGAATCAAAAGATCAGTATGAGTATTTGTACAGCTTTGACTATGTTTTTTTTCTTGCCACTAAAAAATAAACAGAAGAGGTGGTGAAGAGAGCAAGACAGAATAAAACTAAACAAATGAACCTAACTATATTCAAATTACTACCATAATAAAACTAAAGGGGAAAATAAAATAAGTAACTTAAGTAATTCTTGAACCCAGAATCACGTCAACATACAATCACAATTTAAAAAAAAAACCAAGAAGAAAGTTTCAAGCTGTAATGTGTCATTAACAGTGTATGGTTTCAAAATTCTGAAACAGTTCACCATGTGTCCAAAGATTCAGCAAATTAGTAAACACAGAGGAAAAGAATTGAGTCCTCCCTCAGGGAAGGTGCTGTGCACATGGAGAAGGAGAGGCTGGAAAGAACTCTCTCTTGCCAAAGTAGAAATGGAGAGATAATCTTGAACTCATGGATTTAAAAAAGTATAAATATTATAGATAAAAAAAAATATATTCTATGTCAGCATTTATGCTGATCCCATCCCCCATTCTTTCTGTCCCAGTCTTGACCCACCTCCTATGGGTAAACATCCCTTTAGTGTCCTACCTTCTTGTTTTTACTTTTTGTGTTTTCTTCTATATATTTCCCAGTTGTCTTCTGTGAGATTATTTACTATCCTTGTAAGTAATGAACACACTAAAGCTTCAAAATGAATAACAACAGTAATGGATTATAACTCAGAGAGTAAAACAATCTATAAGTCTGTAATGATATAAACAAACAAACAAACAAACAAAGAAACAAACAAATGAAGGAGTGGAGAGTAAGGGTAAGTTCCTTCTTAGACAAGAATACAATTAATAAACATAGAAGACATCATAGAATTAGGAATATCACCACTTGGCCACCACATTTGCACTAATTTCATCATATAAGAATCACCAATGGGTGTTAAATATAGTGGATGAAATTAAAATAAGAAAATAGTTATGTTTATCTATTTTTAACATATCTACTCAAATGATACCTCTAAATTACATGGTTAAAACAGTAACTTTTTTTTCTGAAGTGAGAAGTGGGGAGGCAGAGAGACAGACTCCCACATGCACTTGACTGGGATCTACCTGGCAAGCTCACTAGGGAGCGATGCTCTGCCTATCTGGGGTGTTGCTTCATTGCTACCAAAGCTATTGTAGCACCTGAGGCGGAGGCCACGGAGCCATCCTTAATGCCCAGGCCAACTTTGCTCCTTGGCTGTGGGAGGGGAAGAGAGAGATAGAGAGAAAGTAGAGGGGGTAAGGTGGAGAAGCAGATGGGTGCTTCTCCTGTGTACCCTGGTCGGGAATAGAACCCAGGACTCTACATACTGGGTGGGTGCTCTACCACTGGGCCAACCAGCCAGGGCCAAAACAGTAAGTAACTTTTTAAAAATTTATATTAAATTAATTGGGATAACATGGTTTGCCAAACCATAAACGATTCAAGTGCCAACTCAATGTCAGCCCTACTACACAAACTTTGTGCACCCCTGGACCCATGGAAGTCTCTATCTGCCTCTGTTCCTCCCACTCTACACTTCTCTCCCCACCTTCTCACCCCTTTCCCTCCGGCTATGGCCACCCTGTTGTCTGTATCCACGTGTTATGTGTATATGTTTTCTTAGCTAATTCCCTTCATCCCGTCCCCTCACCCCTTCCCTCTGACAACTGTGTATCTGGTCCACGTGTTCATGCCTTTGTTTTTACTTTGTCCATCAGTGTATTGTGTTTGTTAGATTTCACTGGTGAGTGGGATCATATAGTATTTAAACAATGGTAACTTGCTTTTTCTGTAGGAGGCTATTTCTGCAAGCTAGGCAACCGAAGCGGTTGACGACGATGTCACCTGCATTTTCTTCAGCGGGGACGAGGGCTGGTGGGAGCAGCTGCAGGAAGGAAGCACCATGATTACAGTCGCCCAATGGCTGGATGAGTTAATGGGCCGGGACTGAAACCTCGTCCGGAATGAGAGGCGCCGCGACGTGTGAAGGGACCACGTGAACGTTTGTAATTATTTTCTCTGTATCTTTTGTCCTGTGATATTGTTCACAAACACTCGTTCAGATCTTGGTCCATGTGAAAAAATTCATGATGTAAGTCCATGAAAACAGTATGATATGAGAAGAGTTCTCGTTTCATGAACGTTGGCTGTGAGAGTGACTTTCTGCGGTACACACAGAGCTTCCTTGCAGAAGTAGAAGGAAGAATTAGACAAGGCCATGCTCTTTGGCATTGTCTCAAAACCAGCAGACCCCTGGGGCAGCTAGCCCGACAGACAAAAATTAAGAAAAAATTCAGGTTCTAACAGATAAAATTGATGCACTCCTGCAACAGATCTGAAGGAAATGTAGAAGCAGCCCAGGGAATGATGAAATTAGTTGAACAGTTAAAAGAAGAGAGAATTGCTTAGGTCCAAAACGTTGACAATTGAACGTTTTGCTGCCCAAGAAAAATAAATGGAAGTTTGTGAAGTGTGTGGAGCTTTTTTGATAGTAGGAGATGCCCAGTCCCAGGTAGATGACCACTGAAAGGGAAAACAGCACATGGGCTATGCTAAAATTAAAACTACTGTAGAAGAATGAAAAGAAATATTAAGGAAAATACCCAAAGAATCTGAGCATGATGAGAGTTTGAAAAAGGAGAAGCAAGAACGAGAGGAAAGAGAAAAAGAGCAGGATAGAAAAAGGGAAGAGAAAGGAAAAGAGGAAGGGAAGAGGAAGAAAGAGGAAAGGCTCAGGACAGGGAGAGAAAAAGAGATGTCATTCACGACTTCTCAAGCCGGACTTCTACTGCGGATGCAGCAGTTCTCGGGATCACAAATGACTGCGAAGCAGAGAACGAAGGCGAAGCAGAAGTAGAGATCGCTGAAGAAGCAGAGGCCATGATAGATCAGAAAGAAAGCATAGATCTCGTAGTGGGGATCACAGAAGATCAAAAAGCTGGGATTGGAAGTCGTATAAGCACAGGTGCAAAAGTCGGGACAGAGAACAAGATAGAAAATCCAAGGAGAAAGAAAAGAGGGGATCTGATGATAAAAAAAAAAGTAGTGTTGAAGTCGAGTAGTCAAGAAAAACAGTGAAGACACAAACACTGAATCAAAGGAAAGTGATTCGAAAAATGAGGACAATGGGACCAGTGAAGACATTAAATGTGAAGGTGACACTCAGTCCAATTAAAACTGATCTGATAAGACCTCAGATCAGACAGAGGACTATTGCTGGAAGATTTTTGGAAGAAAACTGAAAATGGCATAAAGTGAAGACCGACATTAGAATGAGGTGGAAGAAAGCTATAGTGGCATGGAAAATGTGTAACGCGCAGTTGTTTGTTTGTTTTATTAAAAATCAGTTCAGGACTGATGTGACCTACCAGATTTCAGAACACGTGTTCATGTCATATATGCCTCTGAAAACTTAGGTCATGAACCATATATTCTTTTTTAAGACTTTTTAAGAAATATTACCTAAACATGTGGCTTCCTCAGTATTTAATTGCAAGTTTTCATTCTTGGACTTTGAAAACGGGATTAAATATCAGTATTCATGTGAAAAATAAAACTAAGAATTAAAAAAATAAAACATAATAACTTTACAGTAGAGAACCATGTAAACATGACTTTAGGAAACTGATCAAGGATAAAAACACTAGTTATTAGAAAAGTTAATATCATATCTAATAATATGCACTATGGCGCATATGCAGAAAATCTAAGCCTAAAATATAAATAAACACATGCATACATATACTCACACAGAAGATATACACAGTTAAATATTAATTGAACCGCTGGGGAATCTGAGTGAAATCTGTCTGGGAATTCTTTATATAATTTTCACATCTTTCCTATATCTTTAAAATCACTACCTAATAAAAAGTTGAAAATAATCCTTTTTCCCGCTGGTACAATGACTAAGAAGAAAGGAGTCCCGGGCATCACTGGAATCAGGGACACTGTCCCCCAGGACTCCAGTCCCTCTGGCTCTGGGACACACAGCTCCCCAAAGGGCAGTCAGAAAGTAGCCCGAAGCTGGGGACTGGGTTTCAGTCTCTCATTAGTAATAAGTCTTGTCTTTGACTCATTTCCCTGGAGCTGGTTGAGGAGAATGAAGGTCTAGAAGGGCCAGAGCCACAGATGTTTCTTCTCTGCGTCTGGACCTAAGGCCTCCTGAAGAAACCCGAGGAGTCGGGCAGCAGTCTGGAGCAGAAGGGTCTGACTCAGCAGTGACGGGCACAGGTCAGAGGGGCTGGGACTCTGCCCTTGGCGATGGGTCTGCCTGTGTGCTAGCGGGTCATGTGGGACTCTGTGTCCATGACTCTGTGTGTGTGTGTGTGTGTGTGTGTGTGTGTGTGTGTTCAAGTATATAAACATAAAGGACTGAAATGATCTGTAAGGTGACTAAGAAAATTTTGCACAACTTTGAATACTCAGCTTTATTGTGCTTGGCTCCCCTAACCTACAAAAGGGAAGTTCCTGTGTGTGATGGTTAAGAGCGTGGGTTCTAATCACACACATACATGTTAGACTGAACCCTGTGAAAAGCTAATACTTGGTGATTTTTAATTTATAGGAAGTGATAGTACAAATATATCAGTTATATACACTACACGTCATATATAGATACAGATATATACACATGTGTGTGTCATTCTTTCCCCTATTGTACTGTTTTGTGCCTGTAGCTAGCATTTTAAAATTTTATTTATTTACTTATTTTTTACAGAGACAGAGAGTGAGTCAGAGAGAGGGATAGACAGGGACAGACAGGAACGGAGAGAGATGAGAAGCATCAATCATTAGTTTCTCATTGCGTGTTGCAACACCTTAGTTGTTCATTGATTGCTTTCTCATATGTGCCTTGACCACGGGCCTTCAGCAGACCGAGTAACCCCTTGCTGGAGCCAGCGACCTTGGGTTCAAGCTGGTGGGCTTTTGCTCAAACCAGATGAGCCCGCACTCAAGCTGGTGACCTCGGAGTCTCGAACCTGGGTCTTTCGCATCCCAGTTCGATGCTCTATCCACTGCGCCACTACCTGGTCAGGCTGCCTGTAGTATTTTTATCATTTAAGTTTCCATACAGCTAGTGCTCGACTTATGACCATGATTGGTTCTGACAGACCGGTTGTAACACGATTTGGTCGTAAGTTGAGTAGGCTATATGTACAGTACTGTGAAATGATGTTATAAAAATCTTTAAGTCATATTTATCATAATTTTCTTTCATTATTGTTATATATCAATTTTCTTTGTTCATTTTATGCCATTTGTATCATCTCTACACCATTTTGTTTCTTATTTTTACATTCGTCAGGTTTAAGTAAAACACTGCATTACCAGTACAACTGGTTTAATATTTGCAAAACATACAAAATTACAAAATACAGGTGCATACAAAAATACAAAATACAGGTGTAAAAAATACCATAAGAAACATTTTCCCAATTGCAAAACATAACAAAATATATAAACATGTACGAAACATTTTATTGGCCACTGGTGCTTGGCTGCGGATCATTGATGTTGTCATCTGAGGCAGCAGTTGGGGTTACCAAAGTTTTTTTCATAAACATGTGCGATCACATTCACTTTCTTTCCTCCTTCATACTTGTTCATTATTGCTTTCTCATATGTGCCTTGACAGGGGGTTACAGCAGAGCAAACGGCCCCTTGCTCCTGCCAGTGACCTTGGGCTCAAACCAGTGACCATGGGGTCATGTCTGTGATGTCATGCTCAAGCCAGCACCCCTGTACTGAAGCTGGTGAACCCATGCTCAAGTAGAATGAGCCCGCGCTCATTTTCATGTTGAGATCAATGGCCTTTCTTTCCTTCTAGATAGGCTGAGGCATAGACAAAGACAATTTCCTCTTGGTAGACATCTTGGGAGGGGTTTGATGAAAAATATCCAAGACACATATAGTTCTTAGTTTTTTCTGATTTACTTATTTTGCTCCGTATAATGTTATCAAGGTCCATCCATGTTGTTGTAAATGATCCAATGTCATCATTTCTTATGGCTGAGTAGTATTCCATAGTATATATGTACGAAAGCTTTTTAATCCACTCGTCCTCTGACGGACACTTGGGCTGTTTCCAGATCTTCGCTATTGTGAACAATGCTGCTGTAAACATGGGGGTGCATTTCTCCTTTTCAAACAGTGCTATGATGTTCTTGGGGTATATTCCTAACAGTGGTATAGCTGGGTCAAAAGGCATTTCGATTTTTAATTTCTTGAGGAATCTCCATACTGTTTTCCACAGTGGCTTCACCAGTGTGCATTCCCACCAGCAGTGCAGGAGGGTTCCCTTTTCTCCACATCCTCCCCAGCACTTATTCTGTGTTGTTTTGTTGATGAGCGCCATTCTGACTGGTGTGAGATGATATCTCATTGTGGTTTTAATTTGCATTTCTCTAATGATTAGTGATGTTGAGCATTTTTTCATATGCCTATTGGCCATCTGTATGTCCTCTTTGGAGAAGTGTCTATTCATTTCTTTTGCCCATTTTTTTATTGGATTGTTTGTCTCCCTGGTGTTGAGATTTACAAGTTCTTTATAAATTTTGGTTACTAACTCCTTATCAGACGTATTGTCAAATATATTCTCCCATTGTGTATATGATTCCATACATAGGTGGGACATAAAAATGAGACTCAGAGACATGAACAAGAGTGTGGGGGTTATGGAGTGGAGGAAGGAGAGGGAGGGGGTTGGGGGAGGGGAGGGGCACAAAGAAAACTAGTTAGAAGGTGATGGAAGACAATTGGACTTTGGGTGATGGGAATGCAGCATAATCAAATGTCAAAATAACCTAAAGATGTTTTCTCTGAACATATGTACCCTGATTTATCAATGTCACCTCATTAAAATTAAAAAGAAAAACCCAAGACACAAAACACAAATTGTGGTACCAATTCTGGGATAACAATTGAAATGGTGCACGCGGAGATGGTAGTTCTGCCGAAAGCTGGTCCGCACTGTCGTACACTCAGCTGGGCAATGTTTGCGCTGCCAGGTGCGGATCAGTCGTTGCTAGCGATTGTGGTCATAAAGTCAAATGGTCGTAAGTTGCATAGGTAGTAAGTCAATCAATATCTGTATTTTAAAAGTTAATATAGGATAACAAATCCTTAGTGCACATGTGAAGAAGTCTTAGACTCTGGGACTGAAAGGCTGATGTGTGGACTTTAGTAGGAAACACAGGTAAAGCCCTCAGCTGTTCACCACATGATCAGCATTATTATGAGATACCTTGCAGACGACTCTGGCTTAAGAGCTGTTCTAGCACCAAGTGGCTTTAAACGGCCACCTGTTTTTAGAGTGTCCATGAGTTTACAAATGGAGGTCAATGGAAATGGGCAGGTTCACAGGAGTGTGACAACATTCCAACATCAGCTCAGCCCTGGAGTCTCACATTTCTTTAAGGCACAAAAAACTGATACCAGTTTTCTGGGCTCATTCTCTATTTCTGTCAAGGTGAGTCAGTGTGGTGTGGCTCTGGCCTGGGGGAGAAATGATCCCTCCACGACCATCATGATCTAACATCACAGAAGTGGAGACCTTGCTTTTCTAATTCACTGCTGCATCTCCATCCATAGTAGAAGTCCCGATACACACTCGATGGTCAGTCAGTAATGATGAATGAAACAATGAATGCACTCTTGGTTTTCTGTTCAATGAAGGCTTCTTGGCTGCTTTTGGATCAGTGATTTTCTGGATCTAGATTGAGGTAAAGAAGACATGTTTACATCTACTGGAATGAGAAATTAATAGGAGTGGAGATAAAAATTCAGTATTCCCGAAGAATTACAGTAGAAGACATGAGGTCCTGGTCAACCTTTCCAGGTTGCTGAGAGTCCCAAACCTCCTTTCTCCCCAGCAGATAGACAGCAGCATGGGGTACGAGAACCAGAGCAGCGTGTCCGAGTTCCTCCTCCTGGGGCTCCCCATGCGGCCAGGGCAGCAGCGCGGGTTCTTCACCCTGTTCCTGGGCATGTACCTGACCACGGTGCTGGGCAACCTGCTCATCATCCTGCTCATAAGGCTGGACTCCCGCCTGCACACGCCCATGTACTTCTTCTTCAGCCACTTGGCCTTCTCTGACATTTCTCTGTCATCCGTCACTGTCCCGAAGATGCTCACGAACATGCAGACTCGGCAACAATCCATCCCCTATGTGGGATGCACTGCTCAGATGTGTTTTTTCATACTTTTTTGTGTTCTTGACAATCTTCTTCTAGCAATGATGCATATGACAGGTATGTGGCCATCTGTCACCCTCTACACTACACCACCATCATGAGGGAGGAGCTGTGTGTGCTGCTGCTGGCTGGCTCCTGGATTTTGTCCTGTGGCACTGTCCTGTTGCACACTCCCTTCTTATTCTGACTGTCCTTCTGTGCCGACAACACCATCAGCCACTTCTTCTGTGACCTCACTGCAGTCCAGAAGCTGAGCTGCTCTGACATCTCCCTCAGTGAGCAGGTCTAGTTCACTGAGGGAGTAATTCTTTTATTTCTGCCTTTAGGTACTATTTTGGGCTCATATGTTTTTATAGGGACCATCATCTTGAGGGTTCCCTTTATTAAAAAATTCTTGAAAATCTTTTCCATCTGTGGTTCTCATCTCCAAGTGGTGTCCTTATACTATGGGACACTCTCAAGTGTTTACTTTTTCTCCTCCTCATGGGATTCCAAGGACATCACTGGTTTGGTCATGTACACGGTAGTTACCCCCGTGCTGAACCCCTTCATCTACAGCCTGAAGAACAGAGACATCAAACAGGCCTTGGAAATGTGTGTCAACAGGGTTAATGTCTTTAAGAGGCAATCACTAAATCCACTTATTGCAGTCAGGAGCAAATGAGATATAGCTCCTAAAATGATTGTATTTTAATAAAATATGTATTCTATTGTTAAGTGGTATAAATGTTATTAAGATGTCAACTAGATTAAGTTAGTTACTGCACTGTTAATAATTCTTCACTCCTAAATAATTTTGTTTTGCTTGTTCATCAACTTTTTTTTTATAAATAAAGTTTTATTAATTTTAATGGGGTGACATCAATAAATCAGGGTACATATATTCAAAGAAAACATGTCCAGGTTATCTTGTCATTCAATAATGTTGCATACCCATCACCCAAAGTCAGATTGTCCTCCGTCACCTTCTATCTAGTTTTCCTTGTGCCCCTCCCCCTCCCCTTTCCCTCTCCCTCCTTCCCTCCCCCCTCATAACCACCACACTCTTGTCCATGTCTGTTAATCTCATTTTATGTCCCACCAATATATGGAATCATGCAGTTCTTTTTTTTTCTGATTTACTTATTTCACTCCATATAATGTTATCAACATCCCACCCTTTTGATGTAAATGATCTGATGTCATCATTTCTTATGGCTGAGTAGTATACCGTAGTGTATATGTGCCATATCTTCTTTATCCAGTCTTCTATATATATATATTTTTTACAGTGAGTAAAGCCTTTAAGCAAACTCTTGGCCAATACAACAACAATCCATAAAAAAGTAGTGTCATTAACATGTTCACCAAGTCCAAGTTGGCACCAACACCATTCCAAATCCCTGCAAATGCAACCCAACCCCAGTTCAGTTTGTTAGGAGCTGTCACAAGGAGCAGGAGTCCAGGAAAAGTCCACATCCAGGAAAAGTCCGCATGGCACTAGAATTGTTGTCACAATTCTATACTTTGCAGCTCACGTCCAAGTCCCAATGACCGCTGCTTCTAGCTGGTAATAATTCAGGTAGACTGGAAGAGCCATCTGCAGCATGTGTGGAGATGCAGCTTCTGTTATCCTCTGCCTGGAGAGATGAGACCAGGGTGCTTTTCCCTGGAGCTCTGCGACTATGGCGTGGTAAAGAGAACCTTGGGATACACTAAGCTGGGTGGCAAAGGTAAATTCATAATAGAAGTTGGCAAAAGGGGGAGAGAGAGCTCTAAATTAGGAGTAGGTCCCAGCCTGAAATATGAGTGGGGCATTGAGGTAGGAGGAATAAAGGAAACACTATATATTAAACAGAGTAGCAAAAAAATAGGACTATCAACACCCACAACAGAGATCTTTGAGGGAAGAATAAAAAACCTGACTATTCAGGCAAGACATAGTTAAGTGGCCCTTGTGTAAATGAGATCAGTTTACCTGCTTCTTGGAAGAAATACCCTAGGCTTGTCTACAGTGTCATAGATGAGGCCGATGGCCCTGGGCACCTTCAGCCTTCAGTGGCAAACCCCAGAATTCTGGGCAAGGTTAGGTCATACGTGGCTGGAGTAGGGCTGGAAGAGACTGAACCCTCCCTTAGAGGAGCAAGGGGGAAGCCTACCTTCCAGTGTCCCTGTTTCCTCACAGCAGAGGCATGTAAGTCTGGCAGGCTTTAGCTTATTGACCTTTCTTTTCACTATTGAAGCAGTACCCAGATGAAATCCTATGAGACCCCTTTGGGGCGTTGGAGTCTTTAAGGGCATATCCTAAAAGCAGGTGGTTCCCCTGATCTCTATTGGGCTTTTTCTGCCTCTTGGTACCTTAAAAGCCATGCTCAGAAGATCTCACTGAGAGGTTTGAGGATCCCCATCTGCCTATATAAACCTTTTTTATATATCTGGAGCTATTTGGAAACAGACAAAACAGTGTTATTAGCTGGATCAAATAAAAGAAGGTAGAAGTTTGCAGGAGAAGATTTGGCATCTCCTGTTCATCAGCATTCAAAAGAAATTTTAAAAATTTTAAGTAAAAAGCATGATAAGGTAGACCCAGAGTTATTCCAGGATATGACTCCCCCCTTTAAAATTTTTTTAAATTGACCTTAAAATATTTGCTGGGTGTGGTTTAATAATACCTTGACTTTAAAGATTGTAAGAAATACCCATAATTTAAAAGGTTTGACAAAATACAGTAAATGCTTTTGTTACATATGCAGGAGCATTATCAGTTTTAACCAGTTTAGGAAATCCAATAATAGAAAAATGCATACAGACAATGAGCTATAATCTGCTTGGCAGCCTCTCCTGTTCTGGCAGAGGTTACTGTAATTCCAGAATAAGTATCCACTGTAACGTGGACATAGGACTGTTTGCCAAATGAAGGCATATGAGTAACCTCTATTTGCCAAAGTTGTCCTGGTAGGAGTCCTTGAGGGTTAACTCCAAATGAAGGGACAGATTGCAGTATAGGGCACCTTGTACAGGATTTACCAATCTGCTCTGCTGCTTCCCGAGAAAGTTGAAGCTGTTTACACCGGGCTGCAGCGTTCTGGTGATGAATAGTATAAGACGGAATTGTTCGATCTGTCATGGTTGCTCCAAATAATTTTCTTTTGGGTAGCTTGATCAACAAGGGCATTCTCTTGTGCTAAAGCTCTAGGGAGCAAGGAGTGAGCTCGAGTATGTCCTATAAAACATGGAGCTCTATGTTGACATACAAGTCTTTGAAGAAGGAGGAACTGCTGAAATAGTTCATCAGTAGTTGTCCCTAAGACAGCAGTCTTTATAGTGGAAACAACCATAAGTAAATATTGGCTGTCTGTATATAGATTAAAGGAGGAATATGGCAAATGTTGAAAAGCCAAGATAAATGCATATAATTCTAGTCTTTGAGCTGATTTTAAGTTGACTGTTTCAGTATAAAGTTGTCCATTGATTTGCAAAAGCGATTTGCCATTTAGTGCAATTTTCCCAGAGCCATTGTTGATCCTTTGAAAAAAGGAACAACATTAATTTTGAGGCTCAAAACCTATAAGCTGTAAGGGTTGCCTATGACCCTTGATAATCATTAGGCGACAAGATCAAAATATGGAAGTGTATTCCATGGGCTATTAGATGGTTCAATATGCCCAAGCTGTAGCTGCTCTTGTACCAATCAAGCAGCTGCCCTAAGTTTCTGCTGAGGAAGGGGCCATTGGTCTACCCATACAGGATTATCTGATTTCTAAGTAATTGGGTCTGCACAATGCATTATTGGGGTAGCAGGAGCTACCAAGGTCCCTATGCTAAATTTTGATATCCTAATCCACACCTTCTGGTATTGGGTGCCACTTCTATGGGGGTGAGAATTCCTCGCTGTTCTTTCCCTAGTCCCTTAGTGGGCAGAAATTCCCAATCAAGCATCTGAGTACTGACTAACCCCTTAGGACTGACAAGCAATGCTCCCGTATTTTTCAAAACATCTCTACTCCACAAATTAACTGGCCATCCAGGGAGCACATAAGGCTTAAAAAATCCAGAATGACCTTCTTAATCTTCCCAATGTAAAAAACTAGAACTTTGTTGAGGAAATTTACTCTGCCCTATACCTTGTAATTCTGTGGCTGCTGCATGAGTGGGCCAGGAAGGAGGCCAACGAGCTTAGCAATAACAGATACATCAGCTCCAGTATCTAAAAGTCCTTAAAATTTATGCCCTTGTATTGTTAGTTCCATTTCAGGGCATTCCTGACCGATTTTTTTTAATTCAATTGGCAAAATCAGAGGAGCCAAATCGCCAATTTTGGGGGGGCCCGTTTTGCAAGATGTGGCCTGAGAAGCAGAATTAGCATCCTTATACTATTCTTCTAACTGCATGAATTAGCTGTACAACAAATTCTTTTTTTTTTATTAATTTTAATGGGGTGACATTGATAAATCAGGGTACATATGTTCAGAGAAAACATCTCTAGGTTATTTTGACATTTGATTATGCTGCATTTCCATCACTCAAAGTCCAATTGTCTTCTGTCACCTTATAATTGGTTTTCTTTGTGCCCCTACCCTCCCTCAACCCCCTTCTTCTTCTCCCCATCACCCCATAACCCCCACACTTTTGTCCATGTCTCTGAGTCTCATTTTTGTGTCCCACCTATGTATGAAATTATATAGTTCTTAGTTTTTTCTGATTTATTTATTTTGCTCCGTATAATGTTATCAAGGTCCATCCATGTTGTTGTAAATGATCCGATGTTATCATTTCTTATGGCTGAGTAGTATTCCATAGTATATATGTACGAAAGCTTTTTAATACACTGGTCCTAATGGACACTTGCGCTGTTTCCAGATCTTTGCTAATGTGAACAATGCTGCCATAAACATGGGGATGCATTTCTTCTTTTCAAACAGTGCTATGGTGTTCTTGGGGTATATTCCTAACAGTGGGATAGCTGGGTCAAAAGGCAGTTTGATTTTTAATTTCTTGAGGAATCTCCATACTGCTTTCCACACTGGCTGCACAAGTCTGCATTCCCACCAGCAGTGCAGGAGGGTTCCCTGTTCTCCGCATCCTTACCAGCACTTACTCTGTGTAGTTTTGTAGATGAGCAACATTCTGACTGGTGTGAGGTGATATCTCATTGTGGTTTTAATTTGCATTTCTCTAATGATTAGTGATGTTGAGCATTTTTTCATATGCCTATTGGCCATCTGTATGTCCTCTTTGGAGAAGTGTCTATTCATTTCTTTTGCCCATTTATTGATTGGATTGTTTGTCTTCCTGGTATTAAGTTTTACAAGTTCTTTATAAATTTTAGTTATTAACCCCTTATCAGACGTATTGTCAAATATATTCTCCCATTGTGTAGTTTGTCTTTTTATTCTGTTCTTATTGTCTTTAGCTGTGCAGAAGCTTTTTAGTTTGATATAGTCCCATTTGTTTATTCTGTCTTTTATTTCACTTGCCTGTGGAGACAAATCGGCAAATATATTGCTGCAAGAGATGTCAGAGAGCTTACTGCCTATGTTTTCTTCTAAGATGCTTATGGTTTCACGGCTTACATTTAAGTCTTTTATCCATTTTGAGTTTATTTTTGTGAATGGTGTAAGTTGGTGGTCTAGTTTCATTTTTTTGCAGATAGCTGTCCAATTTTCCGAACACCAATTGTTGAAGAGGCTGTCTTTACTCCAATATATGCTCTTACCTCCTTTGTCAAATATCAGTTGTCCATAAAATGTGGGTTTATATCTGGGTTCTCAGTTCAGTTCCATTTATCTATATGCCTGTTTTTATGCCAGTACCAGGCTGTTTTAAGTACAATGGCCTCGTAGTATAACTTGATATCCAGAAGTGTGATATCTCCCACTTTATTCTTCCTTTTCAAGATTGCTGAGGCTACTCATGTTCTCTTTTGGTTCCATATAAATTTTTGGAAAATGTGTTCTACACCTTTGAAGTAAGTCATTGGTATTTTAATCGGTATTGCATTGAATTTATAAATTGCTTTGTGTAATATAGACATTTTAATGATGTATATTCTTTCTAACCATGAGCATGGTATATGCTTCCACTTGTTTGTTTCTTTCCTGATTTCTTTTTCTAAATATTTATAATTTTCTGAGTACAAGTCTTTAATCTCCCTGGCTAAATTTATTCCTAGGTACTTTATTTTTTTGGTTGCAATGTTAAAGGGGATTGATTCCTTAATTTCTCTATCTGACAGTTCATTGTTATAAAAATACCTCTGATTTCTGAGTATTAATTTTATATCCTTCCACCTTGCAGAATTCATTTATCAGGTCTAGTAGTTTTTTTTACTACAACTTTAGGGTTTTCTATATACAATATTATATTATCTGCAAATAATGATAATTTTACTTCTTCTTTTCCAATTTGGATGCTTTTTATTTCTTTTTCTTGTCTGATTGCTGTGGCTAGGACTTCCAGAACTATGTTGAATAAGAGTAGTGAAAGGGGGCACCCCTGCCTTGTTCCTGATCTTAAGGGGATTGCTTTTAATTTTTTCCCATTGAGTATGATGTTGGCTGTGGGTTTGTCATAGATGGCCTTTATCATGTTGATGTATGTTCCCTGTATTCCCACTCTGCTGAGAGTTTTGATCATGAATGTGTGCTGGATTTTATCAAATGCTTTTTCTGCATCTATTGAAATTATCATGTGGTTTTTCTCCTTCCTTTTGTTTATGTGATGAATCACATTGATTGATTTGTGAATATTGTACCAGCCTTGCCTCCCAAGAATAAATCCCACTTGATCCTTGTGTAAGATTTTTTTTCATATATTGCTGGATCCGGTTTGCTAATATTTTGTCTAGAATTTTAGCATCTAAATTCATCAGGGATATTGGCCTATAATTTTCTTTCTTTGTGTTGTCTTTGCCTGGTTTTGGAACCAGAATTATACTCGCCTCATAAAAGGAGCTTGGAAGTCTTCCTTCCTCTTGAATTTTTTGAAATAACTTGAGAAGGATAGGAGTTAGTTCTTTTTTGAATATTTGGTAGAGTTCACTTGTGAAGCCATCAGGCCCAGCACTTTTCTTTTTTGGCAGTTTTTTGGTAACTGTTTCAAACTCATTTGTTGTAATTCGTCTGTTTAGTTTTTCTGATTCTTCCGGAATAATTTTTGGAAAATTATATGTTTCAAGGAATTTGTCCATTTCATCTAGGTTGTCTAGTTTTTTGGCGTACAGTTCTTCATAATATTTTCTTACAATATTTTGTATTTCTATTGTGTCAGTTGTTAGTTCTCCACTCTCATTTCTAATTTTAGTTATTTGAGTCCTCTCTCTTTTTTTCTTTGTGAGTCTGGTTAATGGTTCATCAATCTTGATTACCTTTTCAAAGAACCAGCTCCTGGTTTCATTGATCCTCTGTATTGTTTATTTAGCCTCTATGTCATTTATTTCTGCTCTAATCTTTATTATTTCCTTCCTTCTACTACCTCTGGGCTTTACTTGCTGTTCTTTTTCTAGCTCTATTATATGTAGGGTCAAGTTGTTTATTTGAGCTTTTTCTAGCTTCTTGAATTATGCCTGTAATGCTATGAAATTTTCTCTCAAGACTGTGTTTGCTGTGTCCAATAAATTTTGAGTTGATGTATGCTCATTATTGTTCATTTCTAGAAAAATTTTAATTTCTTCTTTGATCTCATTGTTTACCCATTTGTTATTTAATAAAGTGCTATTTAGTTTCCAAGTGTTTGAGGATTTTTCAGTTTTTCTGTTGTGGTTTATTTCTAGTTTCATGCTACTGTGATCAGAGAAAATGCTCAATATGATTTCAATCTTCTTAAATTTGTTGAGACTGCTTTTGTGCCCTAACATGTGGTCTATTCTAGGGAATGTACCATGAGCACTTGAAAAGAATGTATATTCTGCTGCTTTAGGGTGAAAGGTTCTGAAGATATCTATTAATTGAGTTGATCTAGTATGTCCTTTAAGTCTGCTGTTTCTTTGTTAATTTTCTTTCCTGAGGATCTATCTAGTGATGTTAGTGGGGTATTGAAATCCCCTACTATTATAGTATTGCTGTTTATCTCGCCCTTTAAATATATCAAAGTCTGCTTTATATATTATGTGCTCCTATATCAGGTGCATAGATATTTAAAATGGTTATATCTTCCTGTTGGATTGCTCCCTTTAACATTATGTAGTGACCTTCTTTATCTCTTACTATAGTCTGTGTTTTAAAGTTCATTTTGTTTGATACAAGTATTGCTACCCCAGATTTTTTTTCATTTCCATTTGCGTGAAATATTTTTTTCCATCCTTATATCGTCAGTCTATGTGCATATTTTGTTTTATGGTGTGTCTCTTGTAGACAGCATATGTATGGGTCCTGTTTTCTTATCCATGCAGCTACCCTATGTCTTTTGATCAGATCATTTAATCCATTTACATTTAAGGTTATTATTGATATGTAATTGTTTATTGCCATTTTGTTTTTTAAAACTCTATTCCTGCCTGAGCAGGTGGTGGTGCAGTGGATAGAGCATCAGACTGGGATGCAGAGGACCCAGGTTCGAGACCCCTGAGGTCACCGGCTTGAGTGCGGTCTCATCTGGTTTGAGCAAAATTCCACCAGCTTGAGCCCAAGGTCACTGGCTCCAGCAAGGGGTTACTCAGTCTGCTGAAGGCCCGCGGTCAAGGCACATATGAGAAAGCAATCAATGAACAACTAAGGTGTTGCAATGTGCAATGAAAAACTAATGATTGATGCTTTCCATCTCTCCGTTCCTGTCTGTCTGTCCCTGTCTATCCCTCTCTCTGACTCACTCTCTGTCTCCATAAAAAAAAACAAAAAAAAAACTGTATTCTTCTTTTGCTATATTCTTTTTCTCCTTTGATCTGTTTACAACAGGCCCCTTAGCATTTCTTGCAGCCTTGGTTTGGTTGTAGTGAATTCCTTGAGTTTTTTTTGTCTGGAAAGCTTTTTATTTCTTCTTCAATTTTAAATGATAGCCTTGCTAGTTAAAGTAGTCTTGGTTATAGGCTGTGGTTCTGCATTACTTTGAATATTTCTTCCCATTCCCTTCTGGCCTCAAGTGTTTCTGTTGAGAAATCAGAAGTCATCCTTATGGGGGCTCCTTTGTAGATGATAGTCTTTTTTTCTCTAACAGCTTTTAATATTTTCTCTTTATCACTTAGCTTTGATTTTTTAATTATGATGTGTCTTGGTGTTGATTTCTTTGGGTTTCTCTTTGAGTTCTCTGTGCTTCCTGAACATGTGAGATGTTTTCCTTCCTTAATTGAGGAAAGTGTTCAGCTATGATATGATTGAACAAAGTCTCTATCCCTTGTTCTTTTTCTTCTTCTTCAGGAACCCTTATGATGTGAATGTTATTTCTTTTCAGGTTGTCACAGAGCTCTCTTAGAGTTTCCTCAGACTTTTTGAGTCTCTTTTCTTTTTTCTGCTCTGCTTCCGTGCCTTTATTTATCTTGTCTTCTAACTCGCTGATTTGATTCTCAACTTCATCCATCCTGCTTTTAATTCCTTCCATTGTGTTTTCATTTCTGACATTTTATTTGTCATTTCTGACTGATTCTTTTTTATTATTTCAATGCCTGTTTTTGTATTTGCTATCTCTTTATTTAGGTGTTCGTAATGACCATCTCTTGTTGTTCTAATATCTTTGAGCATCCTAACAATCATTATTTTAAACTCTGCATCTGGTAATTTGTTTATATCTGATTCATTCAGGTCCTTTTCTGGGGATTTTTCTTGATTCATTTGTGTTGCATTTTTCTGCCTTCTCATTTTCTCTGTGTAAAAAAAGGTTTTGGATACTGGAGTCCCTTGGGTGTGGCCTCTGTTCCCTAGGTATGGTCTGTCTGCAGGCCTGCCACACCTTATGCTGTTGCTGCCCAGGGCATTTGGGTATGGGCGTTGACGGTGCCTGCTCACTGGTGCTGTTGCTGTGGTTTTCGCCTCTCCTTCACAGGAGTGGCTGTGATCAAGTGCTCGGGTGTACAAGCCTTGGTGGCCTTGGCCTTTGCCCCGCCCCCATGGGTGGCATTATGCTTGGCCCTGAGGGCAGTGGCGAGCACCTTTGCTCAGCTGTGTATCTCCGCCCATTTCCAGGCTTTTGCCTCGCCCTTGCAGGAGGAGCCTGCTCGTGGGACTGCTGCAAGCCTTGGCTCCACAGGCCAGGCTGGACTGCATGCCCACACTCAGTAGCAGGACTCTGCCTGTTCTGGGTTTTTGGCTCCACCCTCATGGGAGGAGCTGGCTCCCAAGTCAGGCCACAAGCCTCAGTTCCGCAAGTGGAGCAAGGCTGTGCTCCTGTGCCCTTGCTCAAGGGCCGGTCTCCACCTTTTCCAGGGTTCCCACTTTTCCCATGCAGGCTGGATTGCAGGCGGCCCACAGCTCGGCTTGACCACTTTTGCACGCCCCCTCCTCCCCAGCCGGGCAAGACTGAGCTCACACCTGGGCCCAGTGGTGGCCACATAGCTTCCATCCTTGCCAACAGAACCATGATTCCGTGGCCCACTGCCGCCTGCCCTCCAGCGGGCCCTCAGCCGTGTGGATTGTAGCACTGCAGCTCAGACCCTAAGACTCACTACTTTAGTCCTGAAACCTTCCTCCTTCTAAGCAACTCTGCTCTGAGTGCTGTGGGAGGGCTTGTTTGGCTGGTGTCCTGCTTACCTTTGCTGGTATTGCTGTTTCCAGAGGGAAATATTCACTTCAGATTTGGGGAGTGACTCATCCCAAGGGTAAGGGTGGCTGTCTCCCAAAATGTTTCTTCCTGTGCCTTGTAGATTACACTCTCTTCCTGCTACTCCGGTCTTCTCCTCTCTCCCCATTTCCCAGATCCCCGGGTGAGTGGTTGTGAGAAAGGTGTTCTGCGCGGTCCCTTTAAGAAGAATTCTGGGTCTGAGAAATCAGTCTCTTTCTCACAAACAGTATCCTGTCTTGTTTCCAGCTAAATACTGTCCATGCTCCTCTTCTAGGCTCTGGGGCTGTGGGCTGGGGCTTTGTTCCTGGGACTCAGGACCTTCCCCTCTCTGCTAAACTCACTTCCTGCCACACGAGTCTCTCCAAGCTGCCATTCGCTCTGGGGAATTGGGCAGCCCTCTCCATGTTTCTGCTTATCCTACCTAGTCTTGTTGTGGCTTCTTCAGTGTTCCTTGGTTGAAAAGTCCTCTTAGTTTAGTCCAAAGTTGGTTTTTTCAGATGGTAGTTCTTAAAATTAGTTTGTAATCCCTTGTTCATCAACTTTTAAAAGATATATGCAAAATCTTATGTAAAACATTTTGTGTAATATAATTGTGGATTTGTCTATTTCTTTTTTTGAGATATGTCAGTTGTTGTTTATGTTTATTTTTACTAAGGGATCAAGAAACACATGTTTAGCATCATGATTTTCTTCTGGTGAAGTTGTGAATTCTTTTTTTTTAATTGATTCCTATGTTGGCTTACATCAGCTCTAAGATGATTTCGCATAATTCTTCCCAACTCACATTCAATGACATCATGTTGGTAGACTGCAATCACCCACAGTAAGAATAATTACACTATTGCCGCGGACCAGCGCAGCTCCAAATAACGGTGCGGAATTAAGGAAACACACTTTGTCAGAACAAAACCGATGGGACCGGGAGGACTCCTCAAACTTCCTGGCAGCATCTGAGTGCCTCACAGCCCCAGTTCACTTTATTATATAGACCTATGCAAATCAAGGACTCTGATACAAAGTTGCACATCAAAGGCTAAGACAGGAACTCTCCCAAGGCAAAAACAGGATACATTAGTGAAATTTACAAACATTTGAAACAAACAAAGAGTCAGAGGAAGGGCATGTATATTGCTTCCTGCAACCCAAGGAAGGAAGTGGAGTGGGTGCAAATACTCAGCATCAAAGCCAAATATGGAGATGGAGGGGGGGAGAACTTAGCCCCCTGCCAAGCCTCGAATCTATAGTGGCTCTTTGCCATTAACGGTCCACAACATATCCCCCTTTTCTTTTTAATTTGTGTGCTGAGATTTGCACTCATCTGATTTTCTAATTTGGAGGCAGACGGAAAAAATACAGAACAAACACAAAATTAGTATAGCCAATGCTAACAGATACCCAAAACAAGTATACTAATACATCACAGTGATTAAAGCCGTTATGCAAACTCTTTAAGCTAATACAACAAGAATCTATAAAAGAGTAATGTCCTTAAAGTGTTCACCAAGTCCAAGTTGGCACCAACACTGTTCCAAATCTCTGCAAATGCAACCCAACCCCAGTTCAGTCCACCAAAAATTGTCACAGGAGCAGGAGTCCAGGAAAGTCCACTTTCAGGAGAAGTCCTCATGGCACTGGAATTGCCGTCACACTTCCACACTCTGCAGTTAGCATCATAGTCCCAATGACCGCTCCTTCCAGTTGGCAATGACCCAGGTACACTGGAAAAGCCATCCGCAGCACACATGAAGACAGAGCTTCCGTTTTCTCTAAAGTGGAAAGATGAACCCAGGGGTCCTATACTGGAGCTTTACAGCCATGGGGTGGTAAGGAGAACCTTGGGATACACTAAGCTGGGTGGCAGAGGTAAATTTGTAAGTTGGCAAAAAAGGAAAAAAGGAGCTCTGAATTAGGAGTAGGTCCTAGCCTAAAATATGAGTGGAGCATTAAGGCAGGAGGAATAAAGACTATATATTAATCAAAGCAGCAGAAAACAGGACTATCAATACCCACAACAGAGATCTTTGAGGGAAGAATGTCTTGTTAAATGGCCCTTGTGTAAATGAGACCAGTCTACCGGCTACTTGGAAGAAATACCCCAGGCTCGTCCACAGTGTCGTAGATGGGACCAACGGCCCTGGGCACCTTTTAGCCTTCAGTGGAAAATCCCAGTATTCTGGGCAAGGTTAGGTCACAGGTGGCTGGAGCAGGGCTGGAAGAGACTGAACCCTCCCTTAGAGGAGTGAGGGGGAAGCCTACCTTTCAGTGTGTCCCTTCTTCCTCACAGCAAAGGCATGTAAGCCTGGCAGGCTTTGGCTCAAATGACCATCCTTTCCACTATTGAAGCAGGGCCCTGATGAAGTTCCAGTTGGAATGTTGGAGCCTCTGAGGGCGTATTCCAAGAGCTAGTATTTTACCTGATCTCCTTTGGGCTTTTTCGGCCTCTTGGTACCTTAAAAGCCATGCTCAGAAGATCTCGCTGAGGGGCTTGAGAGTCCCTATCTGCCTATATATCTGGAGCTATTTGGAAAAGGACAAAACAGTGTTATTAGCTGGAATCAAATAAAAATAAAAAAGGGGTAGTAGTTTGCAGGACAAAACATTTTGGCATCTCTTGTACATCAGCATTCAAAATAAACTGTTTGAAGTAAAAAGTGTAACAGGGTAGACCTGCAGGAGCTCCAGGACATGACTCCTCCCCCTTTCTTATTATTTACAATTGAGTCACACTTTACAATATTTTGACTTCAAATATTGCAAGAAATTCTTGACTTTGTTAACTTTTAACAAAAATAGAGTAAAAGCACCTTCAAACAACATTCCCACACTTATCAAAACACCCCCTTAACATTAATTAACAGGCACTTTAGAGAGTACATATCAAAACTGAAAAATCCCATTGTGATCTTCATTATTCTTCTACAGCAAAAAAAAATCTTTACATCTTTATTATGTAAATCTATGCTGCTTCAAGCCTTTCACTTGCAGCCTGGAGCAGCCTGGCCAAACCAGCAAGTCTTTTGGATCCAAAATGAGCATGCTTTACTTATTCCAAACAAAATTATATTTATATAGGGAAATGAAATTATCCCCATTTTGTTTTCAATACTACAGCCGGCACTTCCAAAACTATTATCATCATTACTTTTCATGTAAGGACTTAATTCAGGCCTTATAAACAAAAGCACTTAGACATTAAACAAAGACTTCACATACAATCACACAAATCAAGAGTGAAACCCGGGGTTTTAGAGATTAAACTATGGCCTGCTTGATCTTAAGTAGGGCTACCTTATTTTGGGATGTAATAAGGATATATACTAAACAGAGATCTCTCTCGAAAAATCTCAAGATGGCCGTATGAGATTTCTGTTCAGCAACACCCAAATCAGGCCCCCCTTACCCTCTTTTCAAGCAATGGAGCAGGAAAGAAATAAATTGATTTAAAACATTAAAAAATTAGATAATAATAATTGAAAAAGGGAAGAGAGTATAGTAAAATAAGTCTTATGAAATTGCTCTTGTGAAGTGAGTCTCTCATCTAGAATCATGGTGTCTCACCAGTCATTCAGGGATCTACCAAGGAGCTTCAGCAGACCTAGGAAAAACACACACATATCCTCGGCCCCATAAGAGAACAGGGTCTGGCCCTTGCCAGATTCCTGTGAGTGGGTCCCTCCATCGCACTTCAGGGAAGGCTTTCCTTGCAGGGTTCCAGAGTCTCTCTGCTGCTGAGTGACCTTGTACATCAGTATTCAAAAAATTTAAAGTAAAAAGAGCATGACAAAGAAGATTTGCAGGAGTTTCCTAATACTTAAGTTTCTATTTGGCTCCTAACTCTGAACACACCTCACAATGCACTAGCCAAATCAGTAAGACTTAAGGATCTACATTCCTTTTAATTTTAAATGAGTGCTCCTTACAAGTTCTAAAAACACCTCATTTTTTCTAAATATTAGAACCAGCATTTCCAATTTTTGCATGCAAAAACAAACTTAATTCAGGCCTTAAAAACAGACACATTTTGACAACATTAAACAAAGACTAAAGAGACAAGAATTTGACAAACCAGACAAACCAGAGAGAAACCCAGGATTTTAGAGCACATCCAGATTAGAAAGATGCCTGCCTGTTATTAGTCAGGGCATTTTCTGACAGAGGGACTGAAGGATGTGACTAAACAAAATCTCCCTGAGAAAATTTGCTCTCGGCAGCTGCTGGGATATTTTCCATAGTCAGAT
Organism: Saccopteryx leptura; assembly: GCF_036850995.1. NCBI lineage: Eukaryota > Metazoa > Chordata > Mammalia > Chiroptera > Emballonuridae > Saccopteryx > Saccopteryx leptura. The sequence goes on along the minus strand of NC_089504.1, from coordinate 12,987,544 downwards.
CCAACACAGGTCCCCCGCCTCAACTCCAGGCAAAGAACAAGAAACAAAATGATAGTTCAGAAGATCACAGTCAAAACATTAAAGAAAATCAGCCCATGACAGAAAAAGCTGTAAGTTTCCTAATACCTGAGTCTCCTATCCATTCTCAAATTCTATATTCGCTGTAACTGGTGGCTCAGGTTGACTATGCTGAGATTTTTCTCCTACCTCAACAGCCCCTTCATGAAAGTCCAACTTCCACAGCAAATAATTACCCCCAGAGAGCCAAGCACAAGCAATCACCTTCCAGTCATTTGGGGGAAGAGCCTTTGCCCTAATAGTATCTAATAAACCAAGTGAAAAAGGGGCAGTAGGCCCATACTGAACACAAGCAAGTTTAAGCTCTTTCAGAGTTCTAAAAGGTACAGGTTCATGTACTCGCACTAGTCTCTCTGTATCATCCTGTATTTCTACAACAGGAAAATGGGTAAAGCCATCATTTATTGTTTCCCCTACATTTCGAGCCTGGTAATCAGCCTGATAAGGGAACGGAGGAGCAGAGGGTTGAATGTAGGAAGGAGCTGAGGGCAGTGGAGGCCCCGTGGCTAAGGCAGCCATAGCCACGGATTTTTCATCCCCACTGTCATCCTCAGACTCCAAGTTATCCTTGTATTCATATCCCTCTGTTTCCAGCTCATCCTGATACTCTTCAGACAATGATTTGTCTTCATACAGAAACATTCCTACATAAAGGTCCCTTACTTTTGACCCTATCTGTCCCATATTCTTTTACTCCCAACTACACTTTCCCCAAAAACTTTCTTTACTCACTGTGCGCACTTCACTTTGGGGAGTTCCGTCACCTTCCTTCAGTTTTAGTTTCCTCGTACTCATACTCAAGTCCTCTGTTCAGGTGCCACTTGCCGCGGACCAGCACAGCTCCAAATAATGGTGCGGAATTAAGGAAACACACTTTGTCAGAACAAAACCGATGGGACCGGGAGGACTCCTCAAACTGCCTGGCAGCATCTGAGTGCCTCACAGCCCCAGTTCGCTTTATTATATAGACCTATGCAAATCAAGGACCCTGATACAAAGTTGCACATCAAAGGCTAAGACAGGAACTCTCCCAAGGCAAAAACAGGATACATTAGTGAAATTTACAAACATCTGAAACAAACAAAGAGTCAGAGGAAGGGCATGTATATTGCTTCCTGCAACCCAAGGAAGGAAGTGGAGTGGGTGCAAATACTCAGCATCAAAGCCAAATATGGAGATGGAGGGGGGAGAACTTAGCCCCCTGCTAAGCCTCGAATCTATAATGGCTTTTTGCCATTAACGGTCCACAACACACTATAAAAATTGGCTAGTACTGCAAAGCCAGACTTTTATAATAAAAGAGAGAGAGAGCCTTTTATAAATACATTTAACAACACACCACTGCATTTATAATGAGGAGATACAACTATAATTAGGAGTTATATACTTAGGAGATTTAAAAGGTAAGAGAAAGGGTCTTACCTTTACACCTCATCCATTTATAATATTATTATATCATTTTATAGCTATATCTATATAATTTCACATACAGATATAGATAGAAAAATAGAGATACCATAATAGTATAGGTAGTAACATATACCATTATAGAGAGATTACATATACAGATATAGAGAAAGAATGATTCTGTAATATATAGTATAGGTAGTAACATATGCACTTATAGATATGTTACGTATACAGATAAAGATAGAGAAACACAGATACCATAATATACATAGTATAGGTAGTAAAGATGCAGCTTTCTTGTTGTTAGTGTTTATATCATATTTTTTCCCATCATTTTAACTCTTCTTTTTAATTTTTTAATTTTTATTTTATTTATTCACTTTAGAAAGGAGAGAGAGAGAGAGAGGAGAGAGAGAGAGAGAGAAGGGGAGAGGAGCAGGAAGCATCAACTCCCATATATGCCTTGACCAGGCAAGCCCAGGGTTTCGAACTGGCAACCTCAGCATTTCCAGGTCGACACTTTATCCACTGAGCCACCACAGGTCAGGCCATTTTAACTCTTCTATGTCCTTATATATGAGGTGTTCACTGTTAACAGTGTGACACTGAATTTAGTTCTTTTTATGTAGAGCAACCATTATTATATCTCTGGAGAGTTTTACCTAAACATATCTAATGTGATCATAATAAAGTTTAACTACATTTTCTATATTACTGTTTTTTATTGAAGATATCTTTAACATTTATTCTTTCATCACTCACTCTTTTTTGATTAATTATATATATATATATTATTCTATTCTACTTCAATTAACTTATTAATCAAACATTTTATTATTACTCTATAATCTTTTGCTTTGTGCAATGATTACTTCTCACTTTTCCTTTAATTATTATAATTGCATTTTAATATATGAAACATGGGATTTAGCCATTGGAGGAATATAATTCAGTGGTATTTGAGACACCCATCACCAATTACTCATTCTAGGACCCTAAAGGAAACTGTATTGAACATTAATTCAATTGAGTATTTTGCAACTGTGGAAAGATAAGAAGAAATATATCTATGAATCAACATGGAGGAATATCAGAATATATTGTTAAATGGGAAAAAAGCAATGTGTGGAAGATCATTTGTAACATGCTACTTTTATGTAAAAATAAATGGGAAAGGCCCCTGGCTGGTTGGCTCAGTGGTAGAGCATTGGCCTGATGTGTGGAATTCCTGGATTCAATTCCCATCCAGGGCACATAGGAGAAGCACCCATCTGCTTCTCCACCCTTCCCCCTCTCCTTTCTCTCTTTATCTCTCTTCCCCTCCTGCAGCCAAGGCTCCATTGGACCAAAGTTTGCCCAGGTGCTGAGGATGGCCCCATGGCCTCCACCTCAGGTGCTATAATGGCTCCAGTTGCAAAGCACCAAGGCCCTGGATGGACAGAGTATTGTGCCCAAGTGGGCATGCCGGTGGATCCCGGTTGGGCATATGCAGGAGTCTGTCTCTCTACTTTCTGCCTCTCACTTCAGAAAAAAAATGGAAATAAAAGATTTATATGTCTGCTTGTGTGAGTAAACAAAGACAGAGAAAGAACAGAAACTAATGAAAAAATACTTTACCTGCAGGAGGTGGGGCAGAGAGATGGGAAAATGAGTATAATTATTTGAATAGTTTTGACTGTGTTGTTCTTTGCTCCTAAAAAAAAATAGACAAACTTGACCAGGGGCTGGTGCATTGGATAAAGCATTGACCTGGGATGCTGAGGACCTGGGATTGAAACCCCAATGTTATCAGTTTTAGTGCGGGCTCATCTGACTTGAGTGCAGACTCATCAGCTTGAGCACTGACTGGAGCACAAAGGTTAATGGCTTGAAGCTAAGGCTGCTGGCTTAAGTCCAAGTCAGTGGCTTGAGCCCAAGTTCACTGGCTTGAAGCCTAAGGTTGCCAGCTTGAACCCAAGGTTGTTGGCTTGAGAAAGGGGTGATTGGCTCTGCCAGAGCTCCCTGGTCAAGACACATATGAAAAGCAATCAACTGAACAACTAAAACTTCCATAAGTATGATTTATTCTTCTCATCCATCTCCTTTTTGGTCTGTCTCTGTCTCTTTCCCTAAAAAAATAAAATAAAAATAAGCCTGTGGCTGGATGGCACAGTGGTAACGTGTCAGCCTGGTATATGGATGTCCTGGATTCAATTCCCATTCAGGGCACACAGGAGAAGTGACCATCTGTTTCTCCACCCCTCCCCTTTTCCATTCCTTTTCACTTTCTCTCTCTCTCACTACTTCTCCTCTCACAGCCATGGTTCAATCGGTTAGAGTGCATAGACCCCCGGTGCTGAGGATGACTTTGTGGAGCCACAGCTTCAGGTACTAAAAAAAATAGCTTGCTTTCGAGTATGGTCCCAGACAGGTGTCACCAAGTTGATACTGATCAGGGCACAGGCAAGAGTCTGTCTGTCTATATCCCCTGCTCTCACTTGAAAAAAGAAGAAAAATTAAATAAATAAAAATAAAAGAGGTGGTGAATAAAGGAAAGGAAAATAGAATAAGAAAAAACAAATGAACCGAACTACATTTTCAAATTAATGCCATAATTAGACTAAACATAAAAATAAAATATATAATCTAAGTAATTTTTGAAACCAGAATTATGTCAATATACTCTCACAACAACAACAAAAAAACAACAACTGAAAACAAAGTTTTAAGCTGTACTTACTGTGTCATTAACTGTGGCATGAGTTCCCCATTCCAAAACATTTCACCATGCACCCAATAATTCAACAAATAAGTAACCCCTGAGGGAGAAGGACTGAGTCCTCATTCTTGGAGAAGGTGCTGTGCACATGGAGTAGGGGGAGCTAGAAATAACTCTGTGGTGTCCACAGAAATTGGAAATCTTGATTTGAACTCATGGGATTTTACATGTATAAATAGATAGAAATTTATATGTTATATGTCAACATCTATGCAGTTCCCATATCCCATTCTTTCTTTCCCACTCCTGATCCATCTCCTGTGGGTAAATATTCCTTTAGTTTCATAGTTTCTAGTTTTTACTTCTTGTGTTTCTTTTCTATGTATTTCCAAGTTGGCTTCTCTGAGAACATTTAGAATTCTCGAAGCAATGAACACACCTAAAGCTTCAAAATGAGTAACAACGGTAATGGATTATAGTTCAGAAAGTAAGTAAGAATCCATGAGTCCCTAATGATATACATAAAAAAATAAACATCAAAAAAGTACAGAATAAGAGTAGGTTCCTTATTATAAGACATTATATGTAATAAACATAGAAAAAATATAGAATTAGAAAAATCTCCATTTGGCACCATATTTGCAATTATTTAGTCATTTAGGAATCCCAATAAATGTTAAATATAGTGGGTAAAAATTAATAAAGAACAAGTTATGCTTCTACAATATCAAAATATCCACCTAAATGATTCTTATTGATTATAAGCTTAAAATAGTAACTTTACGAAAATGGTATTTTCAGATGTGCCTCCCAATTTTTCAAGCACCACTTTTGAAGTGGCTTTCTTATCTCCATCATGTGTTTTTGGTTACTTTGTAGAAGATTATTTGTCCATATATATGTGGTTTTATTTCTGGACTCTAAATTTTGTTCCATTGGTCTGTATGTATCTTATTCTGCCAATACTATGCTTTTTTGATTATTGTAACTGCATAGTATAATTTGAAGGCAAGTAGTGGAATACCCTTGGATTCATTCTTTTTCCTCAGGATAGCTTTGGTAATTTGAAATTTTTTATGGTTACATAAAAATCTGCAGATTTTTTATTATATTTATATTTCTTTTTTAAAAATGACATTGGGATTTTGATGGAGATTGCATTAAATTTCTGTATTGCTTTGGGTAATATGGGAATATACTGAGTGAAATTAGTAAATCAGAAAAAGAGCTATAATTTTTCACACATTAGTGGGATATGAAACTGACACTTATGAACATAGATAAAAGTGGTTACCAGGGGGAGTGGGAGGGAGATAAGAGTAAGGGGAGAGAGTAAAGAGAAAATATATGTAAAGTGACAAAAAAGGATTTGACATTGGGTGACAGGAACACAACATAATCTATAGTTCAAATGTTACAGAAATGTTTTCCTGAAACCTCTGTATTTTTACTGATCAATATCATCATACTAAATTTAAGTTTCTAAATAAAATATTAAAAAAAAGAAAATGCGAGAGAGAGACCTGAAAATGGCAGTGGAGTAGGCAGATGCAGACTCCCAGCTCACACCAACAAATTGGATTACAAATTAATTTAGGAACAATCATCATGAAAAAACATATTCTGGACTACAAGACCAGCTCTCAAAAACCAAGGAGCAAAGAAGAAGTCACACTGAGCCTAGTAGGGAGCGCCAAGGAGTGATGAGTCTCCCCTGCTTTCAGGAACAAAGGGGATGTGAGGCTGAGAGCCCAGAAGGACTCTCATTCCAAGGAAAAGAGTAGTAAATATCACTCACGGCCACTTGCTGGGGACCTGGGAACGAGGTGTGTTGAAAGGGCTGGCTTATCTTCCAAAAGGAAAGGGGGAAGAAAGAGACAGATGGTGACTGGCAGAGGAAGCATGGGAGGACCTGAGAAGCTGACTCATCCAGTGCTGGAGGCAGGCATAGCTGGGGGAGGGGTTGATCCTTCTACATAACACAGGACTAAAGTGCTTCCAGATCATATATCTCCAAACATCTCTCCAGCTCCAATCAGCATAACAAGACACAGCTGAAAACAAGAAGTGGGAAGGAGGGGCAGTACCTCAGGTCTCCATGGAGATCTGAGATACACCTCCCACTACTGAAGCAGAGAATGCACCCGACCCCCAGAGAGAGTAACTGGCAGATCAGGCCTTCAGAGTCTCAGGTTATACCTACAACATTTCTGGATACAGTTTCAAATAAGTCCCCTGCTGAGATCAGTAAACAAGACTAAAACTGAGAAGAAAACAAACAAATCAAGACTTCAAAGCAGCCCAAATCCAAAAGTGGATAACAAATAACAGCTGATGCCAACCCAAGAAGACCTAGAGATAACACAACTGAAAATTGGAGGCAGACAACACCAAATCTAGACTCAACAAGCCCTACAAAAAACACACCCAAACACATAGACATAATGACAAGACAGAGATGTGTAATCCAAATGAAACCACAAATGAAATCTCCTGAAAAGGAACTGAGTAATAAGGAAATAACCAAACAGCTGGATGCAGAGTTTAGAATAATGATAGTTAGGATGATTAGGGATCTTAGAACAACAATGGATGCTCATTATGAACACCTAAATAAAGAGATAGCAAATATAAAAAAGGACATTGAAATATTAAAAAAGAATCAGTCAGAGGTGACAAATACAATATCAGAAATGAAGACCACAATAGAAGGAATTAAAAGCAGGATGAATGAAGCTGAAAATTGAATCAGCGAGTTGGAGGACAAGATGAACAAAAGCATGGAAGCAGAGCAGAAAAAAGAAAAGACTCAAAAAGTCTGAGGAAACTCTGAGAGAGTTCTGTGACAGCATGAATAGAAATAACATCCACATCATAGGGGCTCCTGAAGAAGAAGAGAAAAAACAAGGGATAGAAATTTTATTCAATCAAATCATAGCTGAAAACATCCCTAAACTGATGCAAGGAAGGGTCTCACAAGTTCAAGAAGCACAGAGAACTCCATTAAAGAGAAACCTCAAAAGACATACACCAAGACACATCATAATTAAAATAACAAAGCAAAGCAATAAAAAGAAAATATTAAAAGTTGCTAGAGGAAAGAAGGCTATCACCTACAAAGAAGCCCCCATAAGAATGAGATCTGACTTCTCAACAGAAACACTTGAGGCCAGAAGGGAATGGCAAGAAATATTCAAAGTAATACAGAACAAGATCCTACAACCAAGACTACTTTAACCAGTAACACTATCATTTAAATTTGAAGGAGAAATAAAAAGCTTCCCAGACAAAAAAAAAAAAAAAAAAAAAAACCTCAAGAAATTCACTACAACCAAACCAAGGCTGCAAGAAATGCTAAGGGGCCTGTTGTAAACAGATCAAAAGAGAAAATATTCATAGCAAAAGAGGAATACAGCTTTAAACAATGAAATGGCAATAAACAACTACATATCAATACTAACCTTAAATGTAAATGGATTAAATGATGCAATCAAAAGACATAGGGTAGCTGCTTGGATAAAAAAACAGGACCTGTACATATGCTGTCTACAAGAGACACACCTTAAAACAAAAAATGCACATAGACTGAAGGTAAAAAGATGGAAAAAAATATTTCATGCAAATGGAAATGAAAAAAAAAGCTGGGGTAGAAATTCTTATATCAGACATAATAGACTTTAAAACAAAGACTATAGAAAGAGATAAAGAAGGTCACTACATAATGATAAAGGGAACAATCCAACAGGAAGATATAACCATCATAAATATCTACACACCTAATATAAAAGCACCTAAATATATAAAGCAGACTTTGATGGATATAAAGGGTGAGATCAACAGCAATACTATAATAGTAGGATATTTCAATACCCTACTAACATCACTAGATAGATCCTCAGGAAAGAAAATTAACAAAGAAACAGCAGACTTAAAGGACACACTAGATCAACTTGATTTAATAGATATCTTCAGAACCTTTCACCCGAAGGCAGCAGAATATACATTCTTTTCAAGTGCTCATGGTACATTCTTTAAGATAAACCACATGTTAGGACACAAAAGCATTCTCAACAAATTTAAGAAGATTGAAATCATATCAAGCATTTTCTCTGATCACAATAGCATGAAACTAGAAATCAACCACAATAGAAAAACTGAAAAATACTCAAACACATGGACTAAATAGCATGTTATTAAATAACTAATGGGATAACAATGAAATCAAAGAAGAAATAAAAAATTTCCTAGAAACTAATGATAATGAGCAAACAATAACTCAAATTTTATGGGACACAGCAAAATTAGTACTGAGAGGGTAGTTGATCACACTAAAGGTGTTCCTTAAGAAGCTTGAAAAAGCTCAAATAAAAAACCTAACCCTTCATCTAAAAGAACTAAAAAAAGAACAGCAAGTAAGGCCCAGAGGTAGTAGAAGGAAGGAAATAATAAAAATTAGAGCGAAAAGAGATGACATAGAAGCTAAGGAAACAATATGGAGGATCAATGAAACCAAGAGCTGGTTCTTTGAAAGGGCAAACAAGATCGATGAACCTTTAACAAGACTCACTAAGAAAAGAAGAGAGAGGACTCAAATAAATAAAATTAGAAATGAGAGTGGAGAAATAACAACCGACATAACAGAAATACAAAATATTGTAAGAAAATACTATGAAAAACTGTATGGCAAAAAATTAAACAACCTAGGTGAAATGGACAAATTCCTTGAAACATATAATTTTCCAAAAATCAATCTGGAAGAATCAAAAAACCTTAACAGACCGATTACAACAAAAGAGATCAAAACAGTTATCAAAAAGCTCTAAGCTGGCCCTGGCCAGTTGGCTCAGCGGTACAGTGTCGGCCTGGTATGTAGGAGTCCTGGGTTTGATTTCCGGCCAGGGCACACAGGAGAGGCGCCCATTTGCTTCTCCACCCCTCCCCCTCTCCTTCCTCTCTGTCTCTCTCTTCCCCTCTGCAGCGAGGCTCCATTGGAGCAAAGACGGCCCAGGCGCTGGGGATGGCTCTGTGGCCTCTGCCTCAGGCGCTGGAGTGGCTCTGGACACAAAACATCGCCCCCGGTGGGCACGCCGGGTAGATCTCGGTCGGGCACATGCGGGAGTCTGTCTGACTGCCTCCCCGTTTCCAGCTTCAGAAAAATGAAAAAAACAAAACAAAACAAAACAAAACAAAAAAGCTCTAAGCTAACAAAAACTCCTGGGCCCGATGGCTTCACAAGTGAATTCTATCAAATATTCAAAGAAACACTAATTCCTATCCTTTTCAAAAAATTCAGGAGGAAGGAACACTTCCAAGTTTCTTTTCTGAGGCGAGCATAATTCTGAGTCCAAACCAGGCAAAGACAACACAAAGAAAGAAAATTATAGGCCAATATTCCTGATGAATTTAGATGCTAAAATCCAGCAATACATGAAGAAAATCATACATCATGATCAAGTGGGATTTATTCTGGGAAATCAAGGATGGTACAACATTTGTAAATCAATTAATGTGATTCACCACATAAACAAAAGGAAGGAGAAAAACCACATGATAATTTCAATAGATTCAGAAAAAGCATTTGATAAAATCCAGCACCCATTTATGATCAAAACTCTTAGCAAAGTGGGAATACAGGGAATATACCTCAACTTGATAAAGGCCATCTGTGACAAACCCACAGCTAATATTATAATTAATGGACAAAAATTAAAAGCAATTCCCCTAAAATCAGGAAGAAGGCAGGGATGCCCTCTTTCACCACTCTTATTCAACACAGTACTGGAAGACCTAGCTATAGCAATCAGACAAAAAGAAGAAATCAAAGGCATCCAAATTGGAAAAGAAGAATTAAAACTATCATTATTTGCAGATGATATGATACTGTATATAGAAAACCCTAAAGTGTCAGTCAAAAAACTCCTAGACCTGATAAGTGAATTCAGCAAGGTGGCAGGATATACAATTAATACACAGAAATCAGAGGTATTTTTATACACAAACAATGAACTGTCAGAAAGAGAATTTAAGGAAACTATCCCCTTCATTATTGCAACAAAAAAATAAAGTACCTAGGAGTAAATTTAACCAAGGAGGTTAAAGACTTGTACTCAGAAAATTATAAAATATTGATAAAATAAATCAAGGAAGACACAAACAAGTGGAAGCATATACTGTGCTCATGGTTAGGAAGAATAAACATCATTAAAATGTCTATATTACCCAAAGCAATTTATAAATTCAATGCAGTACCAATTAAAATACCAATGACATCCTTCAAAAATATAGAACACATATTCCAAAAATTTATATGGAACCAAAAAAGAACAGGAATAGCCTGAGCAATCTTGAAAAAGAAGAATAAAGTGGGATGTATTACACTTCCTGATATCAAGTTATACTACAAGGCCGTTGTACTCAAAATAGCCTGGTACTGGCATAAAAATAGGCATATAGATCAATGGAACAGAACAGAGAACCCAGAAATAAATCCACATTTTATGGACAATTGATATTTGACAAAGGAAGTAAGAGCATACAGGGGAGTAAAGACAGTCTCTTTAACAAATGGTGTGGGGAAAACTGGACAGCTATCTGCAAAAAAATGAAACTAGACCACCAACTTATACCATTCACAATAATAATCTCAAAATGGATAAAGGACTTCAATATAAATCGTGAAACCATAAGTATCCTAGACGAAAACTTAGGCAGTAAGCTCACTGACAACTATCACAGCAATATCTTTGCTGAATTATCTCCACAGGCAAATGAAATAAAGGACAGGATAAACAAATGGGACTATATCAAACTAAAAAGCTTTTGCACAGCCAAAGACAATATGAACAGAATAAAAAGACAAACCACACAATGGGAGAACATATTCGACAATACATCTGATAAGGGATTAATAACTAAAATTTATAAAGAACTTGTAAAACTTAATACCAGGAAGACAAACAATCCAATCAAAAAATGGGTACAAGAAAGGAATAGACACTTCTCCAAAGAGGACATACAGATGCTCAATAGACAAATGAAAAAATGTTCAACATCACTAATCATTAGAAAAATGCAAATTAAAACCACAATGAGATACCACCTCACACCAGTCAGAATGGCACTCATTGACAAAACAACACACAATAGGTGCTGGCGAGGATGTGGAGAAAGGGGAACCCTCCTGCACTGCTGGTGGGAATGCAGCTGGTGCAGCCATTGTGGAAAACAGTATGGAGATTCCTAAAAATTAGAAATGGAACTACTCTTTGACCCAGCCATCCCACTTATAGGGATATATCCCAAGGACACCATATCACCAACTGAAAAAAAGAAATGCACCCCCATGTTTATGGCAGCATTGTTCACAATAGTGAAGATCTGGAAACAGCCCAAGTGTCTGTCAGTGGACGAGTGGATTAAAAAGCAGTGGTACAAATATACAATGGAATACTATGGGGCAATGAAAAAGAAGGAAATAATACCTTTTGCAACAATATGAAGAAACCTGGAAACTGTTATGTTTAGTGAAATAAGCCAGGCAGAGAAAGAAAAATATCATATGACCTCACTCATTTGAGGAATCCAAGGAATAATGAGAACTGAGGAATGGAATTGAGACAGAGGAGGTGGATCAAAGGGACCAGAGGAAAAGAGGACAGAGGGAAAGGGGATGATAGGATGGGATAAACCTGAAGGGAAGGGGGGAGGGCGCTGTAGGGAGAAGGGCAAGGGAGACGTTGAGGGGAATAAGGGGGAGAGGGGATACATTTGGGGTGACTCTAGAATCTATGTAAACACAATTAATTAAATTAAAAAAAAAGGAAAAAAGAAAGAAAATTATAACTTTACAGTAGAACAACCTGGGAGATACCACCTTAGCCAACAGACCATAAAGAAAAACACAAATAATTTGAACAATTAATGTCAAATGCCGCCCTGGCCGGTTGGCTCAGCAGTAGAGCGTCGGCCCGGCATGCAGGAGTCCCGGGTTCGATTCCCGGCCAGGGCACACAGGAGAGGCGCCCATTTGCTTCTCCACCTCTCCCCCTCTCCTTCCTCTCTGTCTCTCTCTTCCCCTCCCGCAGCGAGGCTCCATTGGAGCAAAGATGGCCCGGGCGCTGGGGATGGCTCTGTGGCCTCTGCCTCAGGCACTAGAATGGCTCTGGACACAACAGAGCGATGCCCCAGAGGGGCAAAGCATCGCCCCCTGGTGGGCATGCCGGGTGGATCCCGGTCGGCCGCATGCGGGAGTCTATCTGACTGCCTCCCCGTTTCCAGCTTCGGAAAAATGAAAAAAAAATTAAAAAAAAAAAAAATGTCAAATGCCTTCTAATAAAATGTATTGTGGTATATCTGCTCAAAACCCAAGCCCAAAATATACAGATATACATATGCATAGAAAGAAACACAGTAAAATGTTAATCTAACCATTGGAGAATCTGTGTGAAGCCTTCAGCAAATAGCCTGTATCATTTTCACAGTATTTCTGTATGTTTAAAATCATTTCAAAATAAAAATATAAAAACTCCCTTACCCTACTGGAACAATGCCCAAGAAAAATGAGCCCAGGACATCACTGGAATCAGGGACACTGTCCCCCAGGACTCCAGTCTCTCTGGCTCTGGGACACACAGCTCCCCAAAGAGCAGTCAGAGTGTAGCCGAAGCTTCGGGACTGTGTTTCAGTCTCTCATTAGTAATTGTTGTCTTGACTCATTTCCCTGGAGCTGGCTGAGGAGAATGAAGGTCTCTAGAAGGGCCAGGGCCACAGATGTTTCTTCTCTGTGTCTGGACCTAAGGCCTCCTGAAGAAACCTGAGGAGTCGGGCAGCAGTCTGGAGCAGAAGGGTCTGACTCAGCAGTGACGGGCACAGGTCAGAGGGGCTGGGACTCTGCCCTTGGCGATGGGTCTGCCTGTGTGCTAGTGGGTCGTGTGGGACTCTGTGTCCATGACTGTGTGTGTGTGTGTGTTCATGTGTGTGTATTATCTGCACCCATGACCTCAAGTATTTCCTTTGGAGTCCTCCTTCCGGGGCTCCATCAGCTGAGCTATCCAAACTCTAAGCAACTCCCTGTTTCTTAAAACAGATCAGCTATCATTACAGGTTCCTGCATGTGACTGTGTCACTTAGAATTTTAAAATCTTTTATTACTTTTATTAAACATCCTTGGCAAAAAGAAAAAGAATATCCAGGCACCATGCTGTGCGAGGTTATTGGGCAGAATCACTATAAACATGGGTTAGATCTTGGGAAAGTTACTGAAGTGCTTTGCCCTCCGTTTCCACATCCATAAAATGGAAGGAAGGACCCTTGGTGATGAGTCTGCAGAGGCCCAGGTACATGCTTATTGTACGAATAGAAGTCAATGTATTGGAGATTTTTTGTCAGTTGAAAAGGATATAAATATGAAGAAACAAAATTATCTAGAAATAGAACTAAAAAAATTTTACACAATGTTTTGTCCTCAAAGCTCTAAAGTAATATATTGTACTTCACTCTCCTAAGTACAAAAAAAATTTTTTTTCGTGTATGATGGTTAAGAGTGGGGGCTCTGATCACACAGACACCTTAGCCTGAACACCATAAAGTAGCTAAAACTTGGTAAGTTTTAACTTATGGAAAAGTTACCTATATTATTGCATTAATATAAATATATTACAAATCACATATCTTATATATACAACTATACAGAGGTGTGTGCCATTTTGACTCGGGACTGTAAAATTTTGCGCTGACAAATTTGTATTGTTTATGTCTCCATTTATTAAAAATTAAAATAGTTGAAAAAACACAACTGCATAGTGCCTCTGTAAAGAGGTGTTTGACTCTGGGAATGGAGGCTCATGTGTGAACTTCATCAGGAAAGGTAGGAAAAGCCCTCAGCCTAGTACTCAAATGTCCACCACAGTGTTCAGCATTATTATGAGAGATACTTTGTGGACTACTCTGGCTTTAGAGCTACTTAGGGATCAATGATGCTTAATGGCCACCCACTTCTAGAGTGCCCATGAGTTTACAGCTTCAGGTCAGTGGGACCCAAAATGTTCACAGGAGGAATGTGAGAACTCTCCAGCAATGCCAGCTCAGCCCTGGAGTCTCACGTTACTTTAAGGCATAAAGTAAATCTGATAGCAGTTTTCCGGGGTCATGCTCTATTTCTGTCACAGTGATTCAGTGTGGTGTGGCTATGAACTGGGGTGGAAACTGTCCCTCCATGCCCATCACGATCTAATCTCACAGAAGTGGGGACCTTCTTTTTTTGTTGTTGTTTACTGCCACATCTCAGTCCTCAGTAGAGGTCCAGACAGAGAATCTGTGCTCAATAAATATGGTGAATGCAACAGTGAACGCCCTCTGGACTCTGTAATGAGGTCTCGCACCTGCTTAAATAGTGCGATGTTTTCCTGCAGCCACTCTGGGATAGAGCGAGGATACACATTCCTATAGTTATCATAAATTATTCTGTGTGTGTGTTTAAAAAGAATAGTTTTCCTGGCAAATGACAGCATGAGACATGATGGTCCTTGGTGTCCTTTCCAGGTTGCTGAGAGTACCAAACCTCCTTCCTCCCCAGCAGACGGGGAGCAGCATGGGGCCTGAGAACCAGAGCAGCGTGTCCGAGTTCCTCCTCATGGGGCTCCCCATGTGGCCAGGGCAGCAGCGCGGGTTCTTCACCCTGTTCCTGGGCATGTACCTGACCACGGTGCTGGGCAACCTGCTCATCATCCTGCTCATCAGGCTGGACTCCCGCCTGCACACGCCCATGTACTTCTTCCTCAGCCACTTGGCCTTCTCTGACATTTCTCTGTCATCCGTCACTGTCCCGAAGTTGCTCAAGAACATGTGGACTCAGCAACAATCCATCTCCTATGTGGGATGCATTGCTCAGGTGTATTTTTTCATACTTTTTGTTGGTCTTGACAATTTCCTTCTGGCAGCAATGGCATATGACAGGTATGTAGCCATCTGTCACCCTCTACGCTACACCACCATCATGAGGGAGGGACTGTGTGTGCTGCTTGTGACTGTCTCCTGGATTTTATCTTGTGGGAGTGCCTTGTTAAACACCCTCCTCTTGGTCCGACTGTCCTTCTGTGCCAACAACATCATTAGCCACTTCTTCTGTGACCTCACTGCAGTCCTCAAGTTGAGCTGCTCTGACATCTCCCTCAATGAGCTGATCATCTTCACTGAGGGAGGAATGCTTTTATTCCTGCCTTTGTGTATTATTTTGGGCTCATATGTTCGTATAGGGACCATCATCCTGAGGGTCCCTTCCACTGCGAGGCTCTTTAAAGCCTTTTCCACCTGTGGCTCCCATCTCTTTGTGGTGTCCTTATACTATGGGACACTCGCAGGTGTTTACTTTTTCTCCTCAAGGGATTCCAAAGACATCACTGCTTCGGTCATGTACACGGTAGTTACCCCCATGCTGAACCCCTTCATCTATAGCCTGAGGAACAGAGACATCAAACAGGCCTTGGAAATGTGTGTCAACAGTGTTAACATTTGTAAGTGGCAATCACTAAATCCTCTTATTGCAGTCAGGAGCAAGTGAGATATAGCTTCTAAAATTATTCTATGGTTGTCATCTCCATATAACTTTTTTGAATAGGCATTCTGTTGTCATGTATAAGTGTTATTAATATGTCATCTAGGTCAGTTTGCTTTTTGCCAGCTGGATTGTTACTAATTTTTATTTCTATTTCATATATTGAACTTGTACATCAATTCTTATAAGATATGCAGAACCTTATGCAAAACGTTACAAAATTATAATTGTACTTTAGTCTATTTCTTCTTTGAAATATGTCAATTTTGGCCTTTTCTTTTCTTTTCTTTGTTATTGAGGAGACACTCATTTAGCATCTTGACCTGCTCCTGGTGAACTCTCTCTAACTGGTTCCTTTATGCTGGTTTACACTGGCTTTAAGCTGGTTTGGCACAACTCTTCCCAACTCACATTCAATGACATCGTGTTGGTAGACTGCAATAGACATGGTAAGAATAATTACACTATGAGAATTGTCAGGTGCTAAGAACAGGGTTTTAAGTAAAAGGAGAGAGAGACTTTTTAAGATGTATTTAAGTGCACGTCATTGCATTTATAATTAGGAGATATTTCCAGAAATGGGTCCTAACTTAACATCTCTTGTACTGCTGATATTAGTATTGTTACTTTATATAGCTATATATAGAGAGATACAGATACAAATATAGATACAGAGATATAGATACAGGTAGAGTATAGGTAGTAAGGATGTAAGTTTCCTGTGGTTAGTGTATATATAATATTTTCTACTCCATCACTTTAACTTTTCTATGTCCTTATACTTGTAAACTGTCCATTGTTGGCAGTGTAACATTGGATCTTGCTCTTTTTATGTGGACAATTATTATATTTCTGGGGAATTTTATCTATTAGCATCTTAATGTAATCACAATACATTTGAATTTATACTTTTCATGTAACTATGCTTTTTATTTGCTACATCTGTTTCACATTTATTCTCCCAGGTTTTCCTCTCTTTTGATTAATTAAATATATATTTTTTAATTCCTTTATTAACTTATTAATGACTCATGATAATCTATTATAATTACATTCTGCTTGTGCAAAGAGATTGATTCATACTTTATCTTAAATTATTTATAGTATATTTATATACAAAATGTATAATTTACTATTTTAGCCATAGCAGGTCTACAGTGCAGTGGCATTTGGGATACTCATCACCAATAACTCATTCTAGTAACCAAAGGGAACTCTGTAGAACACCAATGCAATGGAGTGTTTTGCAACTCTAAAAAATAACAACCAAACTGTCTGTAAATCAACACAGAAACATCAGAATACATGGTTCCATGGGGGAAAAGCATTGCTAAACAAATATTTATAGCTTGATACTTTTCATGTAAGAATGAAGGGAAATACAATATACATATGTATGCCTATTGATCAAACAGAGACACAGAAAGAATAAGTCAGAAACTGATGAGATTGTTTAGTTACAGGACACTGGCAGAGAGATGGGGAGATGAGTATAATTGTTTGTAAACTCTGAGCTATGTTCTCCTTTGTTACTAAAAAAAGAATAATGAGGAAACATGGTGAGTAAAGCAAAATAGGACAAAATGAATAAATAAACCTAATTGTATTTCAAATTTATGCCACAGACTAAAAATGAAAATAAAATTGTAACTTAAGTAATTCTTCAACCCAGAGTATAGTCTGTATACTCTCATAACAACAACAACAATAAGCCCTAAAAAAAGAATTTTAAGCTCTAGTTCCTGTGTCATTAACTGTGGTATTGGTTCACCATTCTGAAACAACTCAGCATGTGTGCAAAGATGCAGCAAATAAGCAACCCAGAGGGAGAGGGAGGGAGTCCCACTCCCGGGGAAGGTGCTGTGCACATGGAGAAGGAGGGGCTGGAAAGAACCCTGTGGTGTCCAACGAGAACAGATCTCAATTCATACTCATGGGTTTTTAAATTTATGAATACATGAAAATGTATATGTTCTATGTCAACATCTACACTGTGCCCATCCCCCATTCTTTCTGTCCCACTCCTGACCCACCTCCTGTGGGTAAACATGACTTTAGAATCTTATTTTTAGTTTTTACTTCTTGTGTTTTTCTACTATATATTGCCCTGTTGGCTTTTCTGAGATTATTTAGGATTCGTGAAAGAAATAAACACACCTTAAACTTCAAAACAATAGAAATGAATTATAACACAGAGAACAAAAATCCACAAGTCCATAATGATTGGAATATATAAATATGAAGCAAACAAATAAGGAATAAGGGTCTATTCCTTCTCACAGGAGAATACAACTAATAAACACAGAAGAACAGCTAGAATTAGAAAAATCACCATTTGGCCACCACTATAGCAATAATTTTATCAAATAAGATTCAACAATGGATATTAAATATAATGGGTAAAAATATAATGAAAAAGTAACATAGTATCAAAATATCTACCCCTCAAATCCCTATTAATTACAATCCTAAAATAGTGACTTTAAAAAATCTTAACTTCACAGTAGAGAATTTGTCAGATATACCCTTAGCCAACTGATCAGTGATAAAATCACAAGAATTGAGAAATATTTATATCATATGACTTCTACTAATATGCACTGTGGTTAACAGCTGAAATTTTAAGCCTGAAATACACATATTAATAAAGACACAGATCTTAAGGGTATTGCTTTTAATTTTTGCCCATTGAGTATGATGTTGGCTGTGGGTTTCTCATAGATGGCCTTGATCATGTTGAGGTATGTTCCCTGTATTCCCACTTTGCTGAGAGTTTTGATCATAAATGGGTGCTGGATTTTATCAAATGCTTTTTCTGCATCTATTGAAATTATCATGTGGTTTTTCTCCTTTTTGTTTATGTGATGAATCACATTGATTGATTTACAAATATTGTACCAACCTTGCCTCCCCAGAATAAATCCCACTTGATCATGTTGTACAATTTTGTCCATATATTGTTGGATCTGGTTTGCTAATATTTTGTTGAGGATTTTAGCATCTATATTCATCAGAGATATTGGCCTATAATTTTCTTTCTTTGTGTTGTCTTTGCCTGGTTTTAGAATCAGAATTATGCTTGCCTCATAAAAGGAGCTTTGAAGTCTTCCTTCCTCTTGAATATTATGAAATAGTTTGAGAAGGATAGGAATTAGTTCTTCTTTGAATATTTGGTAGAATTCAGTTGTGAAGCCATCAGGCCCTGGACTTTTCTTTTTGGGAGTTTTTTGATAACTGTTTTGATCTCATTTGGTGTAATCGGTCTCTTTAGGTTTTCTGATTCTTCCACATTGATTTTTGGAAGATTGTATGTTTCAAGGAATTTGCCCATTTCATCTAGGTTGTCTAGTTTTTTGGCATACAGTTCTTTCTTACAATATTTTGTATTTCTGTTGTGTCAGTTGTTATTTCTCCACTCTCATTTCTAATTTTATTTATTTGAGTCCTCTCTCTTTTTTTCTTGGTGAGTCTAGTTAAAAATTCATCGATCTTGTTTACCTTTTCAAAGAACCAGCTCCTAGTTTCATTGATCCTTTGTATTGTTTCTTTAGCCTCTATGTCATTTATTTCTGCTCTGATCTTTATTATTTCCTTCCTTCTACTACATTTGGGCTTTACTTGCTGTTCTTTTTCTAGTTCTTTTAGATGCAGGGTTAAGTTGTTTATTTCAGCTTTTTCTAGCTTCTTAAAGTGTGCCTGTAGTGCTATGAACTTCCCTCTCAGTACTGCTTTTGCTGTGTCCCATAAATTTTGAGTTGTTGTATGCTCATTGTCATTCGTTTCTAGGAATTTTTTTATTTCTTCTTTGATCTCATTCTTAATCTATTCATTATTTCACAATCTGCTATTTAGTTTCCATGTGTTTGAGAATTTTTGAGCTTTTCTGTTATGGTTCATTTCTAGTTTCATGCCGTTGTTATCAGAGAAAGTGCTTGATATGATTTCAATCTTCTTAAATTTGTTGAGACCATTTTTGTGCCTTGACATGTGGTCTATCCTAGAGAATGTACCATGAGCACTTGAAAAGAATGTATATTCTGCTGCTTTAGGGTGAAAGGTTCTGAAGATATCTATTAAATTGAGTTGATCTAGTGTGTCCAATAAGTCTGCTGTTTCTTTGTTAATTTTCTTTCTTGAGGATCTATCTAGTGATGTTAGTGGGGTATTGAGATCCCCTACTAATATAGTATTGCTGTTGATCTCGCCCTTTAAATCCATAAAAGTCTGCTTTATATATTTAGGTGCTCCTATATTAGGTGCATAGATATTTATAATAGTTATATCTTCCTGTTGGATTACTCTCTTTATCATTATATAGTGGCCTTCTTTATCTCTTACTATATCCTTTGATTTAAAGTCCAATTTGTCTGATATAAGTATTGCTACCCCAGCTTTTTTTTCATTTCCATTTGTATGAAATGTTTTTTTCCATCCTTTTACCATCAATCTATGTGTATCTTTTGTTCTGAGGTGTGTCTCTTGTAGACAGCATATGTACGGGCCCTGTTTTCTTATCCACTCAGCTACCCTATGTCTTTTCATTGAATCATTTAATCTATTTACATTTATGGTTATTATTGATATGTAGTTGTTTATTGCCATTTTATTCTTTAAAGCAACATCACTAATCATTAGAGAAATGCAAATTAAAACTACAATGAGATATTACCTCACACCAGCCAGAATGGCACTCATCAACAAAACAACACAGAATTAGTGCTGGCGAGGATGTGGAGTAAAAAGAACCCTCCTGCACTGCTGGTGGGAATGCAGACTGGTGCAGCCACTGTGGAAAACAGTATGGAGATTCCTCAAAGAATTGAAAATCGAACTGCCTTTTGACCCAGCTATCCCACTTTTAGGAATATACCCCAAGAACACCATAGAACAGCTCCAAAAGGAGAAATGCACCCCCATGTTTGTGGAAGCATTGTTCACAATAGTGAAGATTTGGAAACAGCCCAAGTGTGCGTCAGAGGACGAGTGGATTAAAAAGGTTTGGTATAGTCCTGGCCATTTTGCTCAGTGGTAGAGCGTCGGCCTGGTGTGCAGAAGTCCCGGGTTCGATTCCTGGCCAGGGCACATAGGAGAAGCGCCCATCTGCTTCTCCACCCCTCCCCCTCTCCTTCCTCTCTGTCTCTCTCTTCCCTTCCCGCAGCGAGGCTCCACTGGAGCAAAAGATGGCCCGAGCGCTGGGGATGGCTCCTTGGCCTCTGCCCCAGGCACTAGAGTGGCTCTGGTCGTGACAGAGCGATGCCACAGAGGGGCAGAGCATTGCCCCCTGGTGGGCAGAGCGTTGCCCCTGGTGGGCGTGCCGGGTGGATCCCGGTCGGGCGTATGTGGGAGTCTGTCTGACTGTTTATCCCCGTTTCCAGCTTCAGAAAAATACAAAAATTAAAAAATTAAAAAAATAAAAAGGTTTGATACATATATACTATGGAATACTACGCAGCAATAAGAAATGATGACATTGGATCATTTACCATAACATGGATGGACCTTGATAACATTATACCGAGTGAAATAAGTAAATCAGAAAAAACTAAGAACTATATGAATCCATACATAGATGAGACTTAAAAATGAGACTCAGAGACATGAACAAGCATGTGATGGCAATGGGGTAGGGGGGTGGAGGGAGGGGGGATGGGGCGAGGAAGGAGAGAGGGGGTGGGGGAGGGGAGAGGCACAAAGAAAACCAGATAGAAGGTGACAGAAGACAATTTGACTTTGGGTGAGGGGTATACAGCATAATCAAATGTCAAAATAATCTGGAGATGTTTTCTCTCAACATATGTACCCTGATTTATCAATGTCACTGCATTAAATTTAATTTTAAAAATGGAAAAAAAATATAAAGACACAGAGAAAATAAACATAGTAAAATGTTGATTTCAACATTGGCAAGTCAGCCCAGAAATGATTTGCACCATTTTTACAATATTTCGATATCTTTAAAATCATTTAAAAATATTAAAATCATTTAACTCAGATGTAACAATGACTAAGAAGAAAGGAGCGCAGGGCATCAGTGGAATCAGGGACACTGTCCCCTAGGACTCCAGTCCCTCAGGCTCTGGGACACACAGCTCCCCAAAGGGCAGTCAGAAAGTAGCCTGAAGCTTGGGGACTGAGTTTCACTCTCTCATTAGTAATTAAGTGTTTATCTTTGGACTCATCTCCCTGGAGCTGGCTGAGGAGAATGAAGGTCTAGAAGGACCAGGGCCACAGATATTTCTTCTCTGTGTCTGGACCTAAGGCCTCCTGAAGAAACCTGAGGAGTCGGGCAGCAGTCTGCAGCAGAAAGGGTCTGACTCAGCAGTGATGGGCACAGGTCAGAGGGGCTGGGACTCTGCCCTTGGCGATGGGTCTGCCTGTGTGCTAGCGGGTCATGTGGGACTCTGTGTCCATGACTGTGTGTGTCTTTATATATTGTGAATGTTTGTGTACATGCTCTTTGATAGTTGCTGAGTGTGTGCCTGTGTGTGTGTGTTCATGTGTGTGTATTATCTGCATCCATGACCTCAAGTATTTCCTTTGGAGTCCTCCTTCTGGGGCTCCATCAGCTGAGCTATCCAAACTCTAAGCATCTCCCTGTTTCTTAAAACAGACCTGTTATCATTTTCAGGTACCTCTGTGTGACTGAATCACTATGAATTTTTAAATCTTATATTAATTTTTCTAAACATAGAAGGCAAAAATATATCATACACACACACACACACACACACACACACACACACACACACACACCCAGCAATCATGCTGTGTGAAGTTATTCAGCAGAATCATCATCAAATATGGGTGAGATCAGAAAGTTACTGAAGTCCTTTGCCCTCCGTTTCACCATCTATAAAATGGAAAGGACTCTGGTCTGGTGAATCTCCAGAGGCCCAGGTACATGCTTATTGTACAAATGGAACTTGATGTATTTGAAAATATTTTGTCAGTTAAAAAGTATATATATAGATGAGCTTGACCATGCTATGGCGCAGTGGATAGAGCATCAAACTGGGATGCAGAGGACCCAGGTTCGAGACCCCAAGGTCACCAGCTTGAGCGCAGGCTCATCTGGTTTGATCAAAAGCTCACCAGCTGGGACCCAAAGTTGCTGGCTTGAGCAAGGGGTTACTCGGTCTGCTGAAGGCCCACGGTGAAGGCACATATGAGAAAGCAATCAATGAACAACTAAGGTCTCACAACAAAAAATTGACTATTGATGCTTCTCATCTCTCTCCATTCCTGTCTGTCCTTGTCTATCCCTCCCTCTGACTCTCTCTCTCTTCCCTGTAAAAAAAAAAGAAATAACAATTTAAAAAAAAGTATATAAATGAGAAGGAACAAAAGTATCAAGAATGAGGACTAAGAAAATTATGGATAACTTTGTGTCCTCAAAGCTCTAAAATAATGTATTGTACTTGGCTTCCCTAAGCAAGAGAAAGAAAATTTCAGTGTGTGATAGTTAAGAGCGAGGGTTCTATCACTCAGAAATGTTAGACTGAACCTCATCAAGTAGTTAAATTTTGGCAAGTTTTAATTTATAATAAATGGTTATATATTATTATATTAATATATTACATATCACATATATTATAGATACATATGATATATACACACATGTGCCATTCTAACCTGCACTGTACAGTTGTATGCTGACAGAATTTATATTGTTTATGCTTCCATTTCTTAAAAATTAAAATAGTTGAAAGAACACAGGTGCATCGTGTCACTGTGAAGAGGTCTTTAACTCTGGCAATGGAGGCTGATGTGTGAACTTTATCAGGAAACGTAGGTAAAGTCCTCAGCCCAGTACCCAAATGTCCACCAAAGTGTTCAGCATTATTCTGAAAGGGAGTTTGTGGACTACTCTGGCTTTAGAGCTATTCAGGCATCAGTGATTTTTAATGGCCACTCCCAGAATGTCCATGAGTTTACAGATTCAGGTCAGGGGACACAAAATGTTCACAGAACGAGTGTGAGAACTCTCCAGCAATGCCAGTCAGCACCGAGTCTCACGTTACTTTAAGGCACAAACAACTGAAAGCAGTTTTCTGGGTTCATTCTCTACTTCTGTCACAGTGAGTCAGTGTGGTGTGGCTCTGGCCTGGGGAGGAAACTGTCCCTCCATGCCCATCACGATCTAACTTCACAGAAGTGGGGACCTTCTTTTTTTATTGTTGTTGTTTACTGCGACATCTCAGTCCTCAGTAGAGGTCAAGACAGAGAATCTGTGCTCAATAAATATGGTGAATGCAACAGCGAATGACCTCTGTACTCTGTAATGAGGTCTTGCACCTGCTTTAATAGTGTGATGTTTTCCTGGAGCCACTCTGGGATAGAGGGAGGACGCACACTCCTAGAGGTGTCATAAATTATTCTGTGTGTGTTTAAAAAGAATGTATTCTTGGAGAATCACAGCATGAGACATGATGTCTCTGGTCATCCTTTCCAGGTGGCTGAAAGTCCCAAACCTCCTTCCTCCCAGCAGACAGGGAGCAGCATGGGGCCCGAGAACCAGAGCAGCGTGTCCGAGTTCCTCCTCCTGGGGCTCCCCATGCGGCCAGGGCAGCAGCGCGGGTTCTTCACCCTGTTCCTGGGCATGTACCTGACCACGGTGCTGGGCAACCTGCTCATCATCCTGCTCATCAGGCTGGACTCCCGCCTGCACACGCCCATGTACTTCTTCCTCAGCCACTTGGCCTTCTCTGACATTTCTCTGTCATCCGTCACTGTCCCGAAGATGCTCACGAACATGCAGACTCGGCAACAATCCATCTCCTATGTGGGATGCATTGCTCAGGTGTATTTTTTCATACTTTTTGGTGGTCTTGACAATTTCCTTCTGGCAGCGATGGCATATGACAGGTATGTGGCCATCTGTCACCCTCTACACTACACCACCATCATGAAGGAGGGGCTGTGTGTGCTGCTGGTGGCAGTTACCTGGATTTTGTCCTGTGTAAATGCCCTGTTGCACACCCTCCTCTTGGTCCGACTGTCCTTCTGTGCCGACAACACCATTATCCACTTCTTCTGTGATCTCACTGCACTCCTTAATCTGAGCTGCTCTGACATCTCCCTCAATAACCTGGTCATATTCATTGAGGGAGGAATATTTTTATTTCTACCTTTGGGTGTTGTTTTGGGCTCATATGTCCGTATAATGATGATCATCCTGAGGGTCCCCTCAACCAAGAGACTCTTTAAAGCCTTTTCCACCTGTGGCTCCCATCTCTTTGTGGTGTCTTTATACTATGGGACACTTACAAGTGTCGATATTTTCTCCTCTTCATGGGATTCTAAAGACATCATTGCTTCGGTCATGTACACAGTAGTTACCCCCATGCTGAACCCCTTCATCTACAGCCTGAGGAACAGAGATATCAAACAGGCCTTTCAAACCTGTGTCAACAGGGTTAATATCTTTAAATGGCAATCACTAAACCCTCTTACTGCAGTCAGGAGCAAGTGAGACATAGCTCCTGAAATTATTGCATGGTTGACATATCTTTGTAACTGTAATAAAATAAGCATCCTGCATCGGCCTGGCGTGCAGGGGACCAGGGTTCGATTCCCGGCCAGGGCACATAGGAGAAGCGCCCATTTGCTTCTCCACCCCCCCTCCTTCCTCTCTGTCTCTCTCTTCCCCTCCCGCAGCCAAGGCTCCATTGGAGCAAAGATGGCCCGGGCGCTGGGGATGGCTCCTTGGCCTCTGCCCCAGGTGCTAGAGTGGCTCTGGTAGTGGCAGAGCGACGCCCCAGAGGGGCAGAGCATCGCCCCCTGGTGGGCAGAGCGTTGCCCCTGGTGGGCGTGCCGGGTGGATCCCGGTCGGGCGCATGCGGGAGTCTGTCTGACTGTCTCTCCCTGTTTCCAGCTTCAGAAAAATACAAAATAAATAAATAAATAAATAAATAAATAAATAATAAAATAAGCATCCTGTTGTCATGAATAAGTGTTGTTAATTACCACTTGGATTATTAATAATAATATTCCTGATTAATATTATTTCCTTGTTCATTGTCTCCTCTACATTATATCCAAAATCTTAAGCATAACGCTGCACAATTTTAAATGCCGATTTGTCCTTTTTGTTTTGAGATATGTCAGGTTTTGTGTATATTGTGAGGACACACTGATTTAGCATCAAGATATGCTCTTGATGAAACCTGCTTTTTTTTTTCTTCTTCCTTATACTGAATCTTTTATGCTAGCTTACATTGGCTTTAAACTGATTTGATGCAATTCTTCCCAAATCATACTCAACAACATTGTGTTGTTAGACCACAATCAGATATGGTAAGACTAATTACTCTATGAAAATGGGCAGGTGCTACAAAGTGTGGCTTTTTAAAACAGAGAGAAAGAGACTTTTATAAACATATTTGGCAATACACCACTTCATTTTTAATTAGAAGATATTTGTACCAATGGGTCTTACCTAAATACCTCACCAACTTTTGATATTACTATATTACTTTATAGTTGTATATATAGATCTAGATACATAAAGAGATATAGATAGATAGAAATGCTATAATAGTATCAGAAATTATGAAGCATCTTTCTTGAGGTTAATGTTTACATGGTATTCCTTTCTTATCACTTTAATGTTTTGTATGGGTTAATCTTTGTGAGGTATACATTGTTAATCATGTAAAGTTGGATTTTATTGTTTTTATGAAGAACAACCATTAGTATATTTATGGAAAATTTCACCTACTGACATCTAAGGTAATCATAATATATTTGAATTTTATCTTCTATATTACTATGTTTTCTATTATGTACACCAGTTTCACATTTATTCTCTTGTCCTGCTTTTCACTTATTAAATCCATATTTTGTTACTCAAGCCCCTCTCTTTAACTTATTATTATTATTATTAATAGTCACTCATTATTATTATATTTTATAACTCTTTTCTGTGCTCTGTACTCACATTACTTTCTACTTTCTCCTTAATTATTTAAATTGCATTTTAATATTCAAAACATAAAATTTACCATTTTATCCTATTGATGTCTAAAATGCATTGACATGAAGGACCCTCATCACCCATATCTCATTTGACCCCTCTAAAGAACACACTGTAGAACATCAATGTATTTAAGTATATCTCAGATGTTAAAAAATAACAACCAAGGTATCTACGAATCATATGGAGAAATATCAGGTTACCTGGTTAAATGGGAAAAGAGCAAAGTATAAAGGAGCATTTATAACATGCTAATTTTTATGTAAAAATGAAAGAAAAATACAATGCACATATGTCTGCCTATTCCAGCAAACAAAAACAGAGGAAGAATAAACAGACTCTCATAACACTGTTTAACTACAGGAGGTGGGGCAGAAGAATCAGAAGAAGAGTATGATTATTTGTACAGTTTGACTATCTTTTGTTTTGCCACTAAAATACATAGAAAAGGTGGTGAATAGAGCAAGACAGAATAAAACAAAACAAATGAACCTAACTATATTGCAAATTACTACCATGATTAGACTAAAAGGGAAATTGAAATAAGTAACTTAAACAATTCTTGAACCCAGAATCACGTCTTTATACATTCAAAAAACCAAAAAAACAAAAAGAAAGTTTTAAGCTATGATGTGTTATTAACAGTGGTATGATTTCAAGAACAATTAACCATGTGTCCAAAGATTCAGAAAATAGCTAAACAGGGAGGAAAAGGAGTGAGTTCTCCCACAGGAAAGGTGCTGTGCACATGGAGAAGCAGAGGCTTGAAAGAACTCTCTCCTATCAAAGTGGAATTGGAGATATCAGTTTGAACTCATGGATTTAAAAAGGTATAAATAGATAGATCTGTGTATGTTCTATGCCAGCATCTATGCTGTTCCCAGTCATATTCTTTCTGTCCCACTCCCTGTAGGTAAACATTCCTTTAGTTCCTTACTTTCTAGTTTTTATTTCTTGTGTTTCTTTTCTATATATTTCCCAGTTGTCTTCCCTAAGATCATTTAATATCCTTGTAAGTAATGAACACACTTAAAGCTTCAAAATGAATAACAACAGTAATGGATTATAACTCAGAGAATAAGAAGAATCTATGAGTCTATAATGATATAAAAAATTTAAAAAAGCACACAAGTGGGGAGTAAGGGTAAATTCTTTCTTATAAGAGATTACAATTAATAAATATTGTAGACATGATAGAATTAGTAATACCACCATTTGATCACCACATTTGCACTAATTTTGTCATATAAGAATCACCAATGGGTGTTAAATATAGTGGGTGAAATTATAAGAAAATAGTTATGTTTATATAGTTTCAACACATCTACTCAAATGATACCTTTATATTACAAAGTTAAAATAGTAACTTTTAAAATTTTTATTTATAATTTATTGGGATAACATGTTCCCCAAACCATACTTGTTACAAGTATACAATTCGATATCATCCCATCTACAAGCAGCACGTGCACCCCTTGCCCCATGCAGGTCTCTCTCTGCCCCCAACTCCCCACTCTGTACTCCTTCTCTCCCCACCTCCTCACCCCTTTCCCTCAGTCTGTGGCCTCCCTGCTGTCTGTACCCACATGTTATGTGTATATGTTTTCTTAGCTAATCTCTTCCCTTCTTTCATCCTGTCCCCTCACTCCTTCCCTCTGACAACTTTGTATCTGGTCCATATGTCCATGTCTTTTTTCCCACTTTGTCCATCAGTGCATTGTGTTCATTAGATTTCACATATGAGTGGGATCATATGGTATTTAAAATATGGGAAATTTATAGTAGAGAACCAGGCAGACATCACCTTAGCCAACTGATCAAGGATAAAAACACAAGTTATTGAAAAATTAATATCATCAGATCTCCCAGCTGAATATTAGAAAAAGCTTTTGACTGTTTAGGGACTCTTTCATTTGACCCCAGGAAATGGGGTTTGACTGTTAGGCATCTGGATGAAGAGACCTGGGTTCAGGTTGTCAGAGTTCTTTAAATAGCAGAGACCCTCTGGTTGAGCTAGGATCATTCAATTGAGTGTATAGTTCAAAGGAAGAAAGATAGCGACGGAGTAGGTGGATGCTCCAACTGCCACATCTCAGGACCAAATTGGGTTAAAACTTAATTTAAGAACAATCATCCTTAAAAACCAACTTTGGACTTAACTAAGAGGACTCTTTAACCAAGGATCACCAAAGAAGCCACACTGAGACTGATAGGAAGGGCAGAGACATGAAAAGGGCTGCCCCTCTCCCAGGAATGAGCCACAGCTGAGGGTTCAGAGGGACTCTCACTGTGGTGGGGCCACCCTGAAAGTTGTGGGTGCTCAGCCTTAGAGCCCCAGAGCCTAGAAGAGGCACCCAGACAGCATTTAGCTGTGAAAAGAGCTGGGCTTCTGTCTGAGAGAAAGAGACATACCTCTTTGATGCAGATTCCGTTTTGAAGGGCCCACGCAGAAAATCTCATTCACAACCACTTACCTGGGAGTGAGAGCTGACTGTACTGGAGTTTTCAGGAAGACAGTGTAAAGTTGGAGACCCAGGGAGAGACACTGTGAGGGATAACCACCAGAACCCCTGTCTTGAGTCATTCTCCAGTACTGCAGTCGCCATCTTTCCTGGGTAGAGCAATCCCCTCTGAGTGGCATCAGCCTGGGGAAAAGCAACTTCTCCACCCTCAGGAGTCTCTCCAACCCCAGGGAAGGTGACAGGTCATTCTGAGATGACAGGAAACAGGGGGCGCATCAGTGACTCAGTTTTCTGGTGTTGAGACCAGAGCTTCCACACTCACACTCTCCCAAGTCTATGACCCATACTTCCAATTACCAGAGACTCAATTGAAACTGTGGGTGGGAGATCACACCTTTGGGTCTCAGAAGCCACACCCACCAGACTCCTGTTGCCTCACCCTACTGGTCTGTGAAAAAAGTCTGGACAGACTGACACCTAGGACCAAGTGGTGGAGCCACACCCACCACCCTTCTTAATCACTGAATTGCCACTGGCTCTAGACTCCAGCAGAGGTTTTTTCAGTGGCTGAGCCCATCAAGCAGCCAGCAGAGAGGCTGCAGGAGGTGAGACTCAGGGAAACTTGGCCATTTGAGTGGACCAGAGTGGGTAAAAACCAGCCTAGGAGTAAAGCTTGGTATTACCATGTACACCTGGGGCCAGCAGAGGCAGCCACAAACTCTGAATTGCTTGTAGCTCAAAAAAGGTTGCTGAGAACCTGTCACTGGCAGTGTCTCCCACTGGTCTCCATTTGGTTCCTGGTTAGGAGGCCATGTCTGGCACATCCAGGGGCCAGCTGGAGAAAGCATCAGTTCAGGACCTAACAACCCTTGCTAGAGTGGTATCCTACCGAAAATCTCCTCACACCCGGACCAGCTGAGGCAAATTACACTCTCTGTGTTCAGCACTGGCACAGTGGCTCATGTGCATTGGATAGGGTTGAGCTTCATAGTCAGCGGGCCTAGGCACTGGATATTCTGTCCAGCTAGGCTAGATTCCACAGGGAGAAGGGAGAGAGGCTTGGAGCATAGACATTTAAAGTGTGGGTCCTCATGAGTCTATTGTTGGATCTGGTTGAGGGGCTTAGCCACCTCAGGAGGGGCACAGGCAGCCCTAGGAGAGGACTCTCTCAGTCTTCCTCCATGAGATCTGGGTCTCAACAGCTGAAAGAACTTCTGCAAAGGGGACTGTCAGCCACACTCAGTCTGAACTGCTGCTCACCTTGTTGGGGAGAAATAAAATTTGAGTATCCAGCAGTGGCTGAAGGATCAAGCTCTGGAGTAGGGGCCACATTCCCTGTACTGAGCTCCTGACCAAGAGATTCCTGAAGTAGGAGGTCCCACAAACATTGTATTCACAATCTCAGCTGCCCTAACTCACCAAGCATGCAACCTGTAGAAGTGTAGGTTGGGTGAGGCCAATCTGAGCCCACACTACAGTCTTACTATGGAAGACTCTGTGGGAAGACCAGACAGCTGCAAGAGGAGGAGGAGAAGCTGAAATGTGGAAACAAATCTTACAGAGCTTGGGGATTTTACAGAGCTGTTGTCATCTTTAAGTGGGAGGAAGCTGATTCTTATACAAAGGTTGGTTCTTCCCACAACACAGACACAGAAAACACAGACACAAACAGCAAGAAATGCAGTAGCTGCAGGCTGGCAGCCCACAACAGGTTACAAACAACAGTTGACGCTAACCCAAGATGAACTAGAGTCAACACTACTGGTAGTGGGTGGCAGACAGCACCAACCCTAGACTCAACTACCTACACAAGCAGCACACCCAAAGGTGGAAAGACACTAGACACTGTGGAAAATAGATACACCCAACAGGACAGACATTGCACAGTGTGTAATACACATAATCAAGGTTGACCTGTAGAGCCAGGCTGCCTGAAGGGATACTGTACCCATGAAAGTACCAACGGCATTTAATACTCATATACAAAGAGAGGGAAAATAGTACCCTCAAGAAGCATTCTTAGAACAAGGAAAGAAAAGGGCTGGAAGACAGTACCACTGAGCCCATCTTCTTCATAGAGACCACACAAAATATCAAAGTCAGACAGTGCTACCTAATACACAGACAAAATAAGCAGACAGAAAAATGCAACCCAAATAAATCAACAAGGGAAATCCCCAGAAAAAGAACTGAATGAGATAAATTTATATATAATTTATATAATACCAGATGTAGAGTTTAAAACAATGATTTTTAAGGATGCTCAAGGATCTTAGAGCAACAATGGATGGACATAATCAGCACATAAATAAAGAGATAGCAAGCATTAAAAAGGACATTGAAATCATTCAAAAGAACCAGTCAGAAATGACAAATGCAGTATCAGAATGAAGACTGCACTAGAAGGAATTAATAGCAGGCTGGATGAAGAAGAGGATTGAATCAGTGATTTAGAGCAGTGGTTCCCAACCTTTTTTGGTCCACGGACTAATTTTTTTTTGTTTATAAATAAATTTTTATTTTAATGGGGTGACATCAATAAATCAGGGTACATATATTCAAAGAAAACATTTCCAGGTTATCTTGTCATTTAGTTCTGTTGCATACCATCACCCAAAGAGAGATCGTCCTCCGTCACCCTCTATCCAGTTTTCCCTGTACCCCTCCCCCTCCCCCTCCCCTTCTCCCTCCCCCCACCCCCCGTAACCACCACACTCCTATCCATGTCTCTTAGTCTCGCTTTTATGTCCCACCAATGTATGGAATCCTGCAGATCTTGTTTTTTTCTGATTTACTTATTTCACTACACATAATGTTATCAAAATTCCACCATTCTGCTGTAAGTGATCCGATGTCATCATCTCTTCTAGCTGAATAATATACCATGGTGTATATGTGTCCCATCTTCTTTATCCAGTCTTCTATTTTTTTTACAGTGATTAAAAGCCTTTAAGCAAACTCTTGGCCAATACAGCAAGAAACCACAAAGAGCAGTGTCCTTAACATGTTCACCGAGTCCAAGTTGGCCCATCACCATGCCAAATCCCTGAAAAATGCAACCCAACCGCAGTTCAGTCTGTTAGGACCTGTCATAGGGAGCAGGAGTCCAGGAAAAGTCCACATCCAGGCCCTGGCCAGTTGGCTCAGCGGTAGAGAATCGGCCTAGCGTGCGGAGGACCTGGGTTCGATTCCCGGCCAGGGCACACAGGAGAGGCGCCCATTTGCCTCTCCACCCCTCCGCCGCGCTTTCCTCTCTGTCTCTCTCTTCCCCTCCTGCAGCCAAGGCTCCATTGGAGCAAAGATGGCCCGGGCGCTGGGGATGGCTCTGTGGCCTCTGCCTCAGGCGCTGGAGTGGCTCTGGTCGCAAGATGGCGACGCCCAGGATGGGCAGAGCATCGCCCCCTGGTGGGCAGAGCTTCGCCCCTGGTGGGCGTGCCGGGTGGATCCCGGTCGGGCGCATGCGGGAGTCTGTCTGACTGTCTCTCCCTGTTTCCAGCTTCAGAAAAATGAAAAAAAAAAAAAAAAGTCCACATCCAGGAAAAGTCCACATGGCACTGGAATTGTTGTCACCATTCTATACTTTGCAGCTCATATCCAAGTCCCAATGACCGCTGCTTCTAGCTGGGAATGGTTCAGGTAGACTGGAAAAGCCATTTGCAGCATGCATGGATATGGAGCTTCTGTTCTCCTCTGCCTGGAGAGATGAGACCAGGTTGCTTTTCCCTGGAGCTCTGCAACTGTGGCATGGTAAAGAGAACCTTGGGATACACTAAGCTGGGTGGCAAAGGTAGATTCATAAAAAAGTTGGCAAAAGGGGGAAAGAGAGCTCTAAATTAGGAGTAGGTCCCAGCCTGAAATATGAATGAGGCATTGAGGTAGGAGGGATAAAGAAAACACTATATATTAAGCAGAGCAGCAGAAAATAGGACTATCAACACCCACAACAGAGATCTTTGAGGGAAGAATAAAAAATCTGACTATTCAGGCAAAACATAGTTAAGTGGCCCTTGTGCAAGTGAGATCAGTTTACCTGCTTCTTGGAAGAAATACCCTAGGCTCGTCCACAGTGTCGTAGATGGGGCCGAAGGCCCTGGGCACCTTCAGCCTTCAGTGACAAACTCCAGCTTTCTGGGCAAGGTTAGGTCATAGGTGGCTGGAGCAGGGCTGGAAGAGACTGAACCCTCCCTTAGAGGAGCAAGGGGGAAGCCTACCTTCCAATGTCCCTGTTTCCTCACAGCAGAGGCATATAAGCCTGGCAGGTTTTAGCTCAATGACCTTCCTTTCCACTATTGAAGCAGGACCCAGATGGCATCCTATGAGACCCCTTTGGGGCATTGGAGCCTTTAAGGGTGTATCCTAAAAGCTGGTAGTTCCCCTGATCTCTATTGAGCTTTTTCTGCCTCTAGGTATCTTAAAAGCCATGCTCAGAAGATCTCGCTGAGGGGTTTGAGGATCCTCATCTGCCTATATAAATATTTTCCATATATCTAGAGCTATTTGGAAAAAGATAAAACAGTGTTATTAGCTGGATCTAATAAAGAAGGTAGTAGTTTGCAGGCGAAAAACATTTGGTGTCTCCTGTTCATCAGCATTCCAAAGAAATGTAAATTTTTAAAAGTAAAAACCATGATATGGTAGACCCGTAGGAGTTCCAGGATATGACTGCCACCTCTTGAATTTTTTTTAATTGACCTTAAAATGTTTGCTGAGTACACTTTAATAATAATTTAACTTTAAAGATTGTAAGCATGACAAAATACAGTAAATGCTTTTGCTCCATATGCAGGAGCATTTTCAGTTTAGCCAGTTTAGGAAATCCATAATAGAACAATGCATACAGACAATGAGCTATAGCATGCTTAGCAGCCTCTCCTGTTCTGACAGAGGTTACTATAGATCCGGAATATGTATCCACTGTAATGTGGACATACGACTCTTTGCCAAATGAAGGTATATGAGTAACATCCATCTGCCAAAGTTGTCCTGGTAGGGGTCATTGAGGGTTAACTCCAAATGAAGGGGCAGTATAGGACCCATTGGACAGGATTTCCCAATCTGCCATGCTGCTTCCCGAGATAGTTGAAACTGTTTACACCAGGCTGCAGCTTTCTGGTGATGAATAGTATGAGACTGACTTGCTTGGTCTGTCATGGTTGCTCCATAGAATTTTCTTTTGGGTAGCTTGATCAACAAGGGCATTCCTATGCCCTGGCCATTTGGCTCAGTGGTAGAGCATTGGCCTGGTGTGCAGGATTCCTGGGTTCGATTCCCAGTCAGAGCACACAGAAGAAGCACCCATCTACTTCTCCACCGCTCTCCCTCTCCTTCCTCTCTGTCTCTCTCTTCCCCTCCCACAGCCAAGGCTCCACCGGAGCAAAGCCACCCCGGGCACTAATGATGGCCCCATGGCCTCTGCCTCAGGTGCTAGAATGGCTCTGTTTGCAACAGAGCAACACCCCAGATGGGCAGAGCATTCCCCCCTGGTAGGCATGCCAGGTGGATCCCGGTCAGGTGCATGCGGGAGTCTGTCTGACTGCCTCCCCATTTCCATCTTCAGAAAAATACAAAAAATAAGTAAATAAAAGAAAAAATACAACAACAAAAAAAAAAAGAAAAGAAAAGAGAGAGAGAGAGAAAAAAAAGGGCATTCCCTTGTGCTAAAGCTCCAGGGAGCATGGAGTGAGCTTGAGTATGTCCTATGAAACATGGAGCTCTATGTTAACATATAAGTCTTTGAAGAAGGGGGAATTGCTGAAATAATTCATCAGCATTTGTCCCTAAGACAGCTGTCTTTATAGTGGAAACACCATAAGTAAATATTTTCTGTCTGTCTATAGATTAAAGGGGGAATATGGCAAATTCTGAAAAGCCATGATCTTTGTGCCCCTCCCCTCCCCCAAACCCCTCCCTCTCCTCCCCCAACCCTGTAACCCCAACACTGTTGTCCATGTCTCTGAGTCTCATCTTTATGTCCCACCTATGTATGGAATCATATAGTTCTTAGTTTTTTCTGAATTACTTCTTTCGCTCAGTATAATGTTATCAAGGCCCATCCATGTTGTAAAAGATCCTATGTCATCATTTCCTATGGCTGAGTAGTATTCCATAGTATATATATACCAAAGCTTTTTAATCCACTTGTCCACTGATGGACACTTGGGCTGTTTCCAGATCTTTGCTATTGTGAACAATGCTGCCATAAACATGGGGGTGCATTTCTTCTTTTCAAACAGTGCTATGGTGTTCTTGGGGTATATTCCTAACAGTGGTATAGCTGGGTCAAAAGGCAGTTCAATTTTTAATTTCTTGAGGAATCTCCATACTGTTTTCCACAGTGGCTGCACCAGTCTGCATTCCCACCAGCAATGCAGGAGGGTTCCCTTTTCTCCACATCCTTGCCAGCACTTATTCTGTGTTATTTTATTGATGAGCGCCATTCTGACTGGTGTGAGGTGATATCTCATTGTGGTTCTAAATAGCATTTCTCTAATCATTAATGATGTTGAACATTTTTTCATATGTCTATTGGCCATCTGTGTGTCCTCTTTGGAGATGTGTCTATTCATTTCTTTTGCCCATTTTTGGATTGGATTGTTTGTCTTCCTGGTATTAAGCTTTACAAATTCTTTATAAATTTTGGTTATTAACCCCTTATCAGACGCAATGTCAAATATATTCTCCCATTGTGTAGTTTGTCTTTTTATTCTGTTCTTATTGTCTTTAGCTGTGCAGAAGCTTTTTAGTTTGATAAAGTCCCATTTGTTTATCCTGTCTTTTATTTCACTTGCCTGTGGAGACAAATCAGCAAATATATTGCTGTGAGAGATGTCAGAGAGCTTACTGCCTATGTTTTCTTCTAAGATGCTTATGATTTCCCAGCTTATATTTAAGTCTTTTATCCATTTTGAGTTTATTTTTGTGAGTGGTGTAAGTTGGTGGTCTAGTTTCATTTTTTTGCAGGTAGCTGTCCAATTTTTCCAACACCATTTGTTGAAGAGGCTGTCTTTACTCCATTGTATTTCCTTACCTCCTTTGTCAAATATCAGTTGTCCATAGAGCTGTGGGTTTATTTCTGGGTTCTCTGTTCTGTTCCATTGATCTATGTGCCTGTTCTTATGCCAGTACCATGCTGTTTTGAGTACACTGGCCTTATAATCAAACTTGATATCCGGAAGTGTGATACCTCCCACTTTATTCTTCCTTTTCAAGATTGCTGAGGCTATTCGTGTTCTCTTTTGGTTCCATATAAATTTTTGGAATATGTGTTCTATTTCTTTGAAGTAAGTCATTGGTATTTTAATCGGTATTGCATTGAATTTAAAAAGTGCTTTGGGTAATATAGACATTTTAATGATGTTTATTCTTCCTAACCATGAGCACGGTATATGCCTCCACTTATTCATATCTTCCCTGATTTCTTTTATCAATGTTTTATAATTTTCTGAGTACAAGTCTTTAATCTCCTTGGTTAGATTTATTCCTAGGTACTTTATTATTTTGGTTGCAATGGTAAAGGTTATTGATTCCTTGATTTCTCTTTCTGACAGTTCATTATTAGTGTATAAAAATGCCTCTGATTTCTGAGTATTGATTTTATATCCTGCCACCTTGCCAAATTCATTTATCAGGTCTAGTAGTTTTTTGACTGAGACTTTAGGGTTTTCTATATACAATATCATATCATTTGCAAATAATGATAGTTTTAATTCCTCTTTTCCAATTTGGATGCCTTTTATTTCTTTTTCTTGTCTGATTGCTGTGGTTAGGACTTCCAGAACTATGTTGAATAAGAGTGGTGAAAGGGGGCACCCCTGCCTTGTTCCTGATCTTAAGGGGATTGCTTTTAATTTTTGCCCATTGAGTATGATGTTGGCTGTGGGTTTGTCATAGATGGCCTTTATCATGTTGAGATATGTTCTCTGTATTCCCACTTTGCTGAGAGTTTTGATAATGAATGGGTGCTGGATTTTATCAAATGCTTTTTCTGCTTCTATTGAAATTATCATGTGGTTTTTCTCCTTTCTTTTGTTTATGTGATGAATCACATTGATTGATTTGCGAATATTGTACCAGCCTTGCCTCCCCAGAATAAATCCCACTTGATCATGGTGTATGATTTTTTTCATATATTGATGGATCCGGTTTGCTAATTTTTTGTTGAGGATTATTGCATCTAAGTTTATCAGGGATATTGGCCTATAATTTTCTTTTTTTGTGTTGTCTTTGCCTGGTTTTGGAATCAGAATTATGCTCGCTTCATAAAAGGAGTTTGGAAGTCTTTCTTCCTCTTGATTTTTTTGAAATAGCTTGAGAAGGATAGGAGTTAGTTCTTATTTGAATATTTGGTAGAATTCACTTGTGAAGCCATCAGGCCCAGGACTTTTCTTTTTTGGAGTTTTTTGATAGCGGTTTCAATCTCATTTGTTGTAATTGGTCTATTTAGGTTTTCTGATTCTTCTAGATTGATTTTTGGAAGATTATATGATTCAAGGAATTTGTCCATTTCATCTAGGTTGTCTAGTTTTTTGGTGTACAGTTCTTCATAGTATTTTCTTACAATATTTTGTATTTCTGTTGTGTCAGTTGTTATTTCTCCACTCTCGTTTCTAATTTTATTTATTTGAGTCCTCTATCTTTTTTTCTTGGTGAGTCTCATTAAAGGTTCATCAATCTTGTTTACCTTTTCAAAGAACCAGCTCCTGGTTTCATTGATCCTCTGTATTGTTTCTTTAGCCTCTATGTCATTTATTTCTGCTCTGATCTTTATTATTTCCTTCCTTCTACTAGCTCTGGGCTTTACTTGCTGTTCTTTTTCTAGTTCTTTTAGATGCAGTGTTAAGTTGTTTATTTGAGCTTTTTCTAGCTTCTTGAGGTATGCCTGTAATGCTATAAACTTCCCTCTCAGGACTGCTTTTGCTGCGTCCCATAAATTTTGAGTTGATGTATGCTCATTTTCGTTTGTTTCTAGAAATTTTTAAATTTCTTCTTTGATCTCAATGTTAACCCATTCGTTATTTAATAACATGCTATTTAGTTTCCAAGTGTTTGAATGTTTTTCAATTTTTCTATTGTGGTTGATTTCTAGTTTAATGCCATTGTGATCAGAGAAAGTGCTCAATATGATTTCAATTTTCTTAAATTTCTTGAGACCGCTTTTGTGTCCTAACATGTGGTCTATTCTAGAGAATGTACCATGAGCACTTGAAAAGAATGTATATTCTGCTGTTTTAGGGTGAAAGGTTCTGAAGATATCTATTAAATTGAGTTGATCTAATATGTCCTTTAAGTCTGCTGTTTCTTTGTTAATTTTCTTTCTTGAGGATCTATTTAATGATGTTAATGGGGTTTTGAAATCCCCTACTATTATAGTATTGCTATTGATCTCGCCCTTTAAGTCCATCAAAGTCTGCTTTATATATTTAGGTGCTCCTATATTAGGTTTGTAGATATTTATAATGGTTATATCTTCCTTTTGGATTGCTCCCTTTATCATTATGTAATGACCTTCTTTATCTCTAACTATGGTGTTTGTTTTAAAGTCCAATTTGTCTGATATAAGTATTTCTACCCCAGCTTTTTTTTCATTTCCATTTGCGTGAAATATTTTTTCCATCCTTTTATCTTCAGTCTGTGTGCATCTTTTGATTTAAGGCAGGGGTCTCAAACTCACGGCCCACGGGCCGCATGCGGCCCGCCGAACAATTTTGTGCAGCCCGCAGATGAACTTCGTGGATTAGTCTGCAGGCCGCACAAAATTGTTCGGTGGGCCGCATGCGGCCCGCGGGCCGCGAGTTTTAAGACCCCTGATTTAAGGTGTGTCTCTTGTAGACAGCATATGTATGGGTCCTGTTTTCTTATCCATGCAACTACCCTATGTCTCTTGATCAGATCATTTAATTCATTAACATTTAAGGTTATTACTGATATGTAATTGTTTATTGCCATTTTTTTCTTTAAAACTGTATTCCTCTTTTGCTATATTCTTTTTTTCCTATGATCATTTACAACAGGTCCCTTAGCATTTCTTGCAGCCTTGGTTTGGTTGCAGTGAATTTGTTGAGGTTTTTTTTTGTCTGTAAAGCTTTTTATTTCTCCTTCAATTTTAAATGATAGCCTTGCTGGATAAAGTAGTCTTGGTTGTAGGTTCTTGTTCTGCATTACTTTGAATATTTCTTGCCATTCCCTTCTGGCCTCAAGTGTTTCTGTTGAGAAGTCAGAAGTCATCCTTATGGGGGATCCTTTGTAGATGATAGTCTTTTTTTCTCTTGCAGCTTTTAATATTTTCTCTTTATCATTTAGCTTTGGTATTTTAATTATGATGTGTCTTGGTGTTGGTTTCTTTGGGTTTCTCCTTAATGGAGTTCTCTGTGCTTCCTGAACATGTGAAATGTTTTCCTGACTTAATTGGGGGAAGTTTTCCGCTATGATATGTTTGAACAAAGTTTCTATCCCTTGTTCTTTCTCTTCTTCTTCAGGAACCCCTATGATGCAGATGTTATTTCTCTTCATGTTGTCACAGAGCTCTCTTAGAATTTCCTCAGACTTTTTGAGTCTCTTTTCTATTTTCTGCTCTGCTTCTGTGCCTTTATTTATCATGTCCTGTAACTTGCTGATTTGATTCTCTGCTTCATCCATTCTGCTCTTAATTCCTTCCATTATATTCTTTATTTCAGATATTGTATTTGTCATTTCTGACTGATTCTTTTTTATTATTTCAATGTCCTTTTTTATATTTATTATCTAAATAAAGGTTTTTGTAATAGCCATCTATGGTTGTTCTAATATCTTTGAGCATCCTAACAATCGTTATTTTAAATTCTGCATCTGGTAATTTGATTATATCTGATTCACTTAGGTCCTTTTCTGGGGATTTCTCTTGGTTTATTTGTGTTGTATTTCTCTGCCTCCACATTTTCTCTTCACAGGAGTGGCTGTGATCACGCACTCAGGTGCACAAGTGTTGGTGGCCTTGGTCTTTGTCCCACCCCCGTGTGTGATGTTATGCTCAGTCCTGAGGGCATTGGTGAGCACCTTTGCTCAGCTGCGGGTCTCTGCCTGTTTCTGGGCTTTTGCCCTGCCCTTGCAGGAGGAGCCCACTCGAGGAATGGCTGCTAGCCTTGGCTTTACCGCGGGGCAGGACTGCGTGCTCAAGCTCAGCTCTGTAGTGGAACTCCACCTCTTCTGGGCTTTTGGCTCCACCCCCGCGGGAGGAGCCGGCTACCAAGTCAGACCGCAAGCCTGGGTTGCACGGGCGGGGCAAGGCCGTGCTCCTTTGCCCTTGCTCAGGGGCTGGTTCCACCCTTTCTGGGGTTCCCGCTCTTCTCCCGCAGGCTGGATTACAGGCTGCTGGCAGCTGAGCTTGACTGCTTTTGCATGCCCCCTTCTCCCCAGCCGGGCAAAATTAAGCTCACACCTGAGCCCAGTGGTGGCCAGCTGGTTTCTGCCCCTGCCAGCAGAACCGCGTTTTTGTCTCTCGCTGCCGCCCGCCCTCCTGCGAACCCTCAGCCGCGTGGGTGGGGGCGTTGCAGCTCGGACCCTAAGACTCACTACTGTAGACCCAAATGCTCCCTCCTTTTATGTGACTCTGCTCTGAGTGCCGTGGGAGAGCTTGTTTGGCTGCTCTCCTGCTTCCCTTTGCTGGTATTGCTGTTTCCGGGGGAAATAATCACTTCAGCTTTGGGGAGTGACTTGTCCCAGGAGTTAGGGTGTCTATCTCCCAAAATGTTTCTCCCTGTGCCTCCTAGATTACACTCTCTTCCTGTTACTCTGGTCCTCTCCTCTCTCCCCGTCCCCAGGAGCCCCAGGTGAGTGGTTGTGAGAGAGATGTTCTGCGCGGTCCCTTTAAGAAGGATCCTGGGTCTGAGAAATCAGACTCTTTCTCACAAACAGTATCCTGACTTGTTTCCAGCTAAATACTGTCCTTACGCCTCTTCTGGGCTCTGGAGCTGCAGGCTGGGGCTTTGTTCCTGGGGCTCAGGACCCTTCCCCCTCTGCTAAACTCACTTCCCGCCTCGCGAGTCTCTCCCTGCTGCCGTTCACTCTGGGGAGCTGGGCAGCCCTCTCCACGTTTCTGCTTTTCCTACCAGTCTCGGTGTGGCTTCTTCAGTGTTCCTTGGTTGAAGAGTCCTCTTAGTTTAGTCCAAAGTTGGTTTTTCCAGATGACAGTTCTT
This sequence comes from Saccopteryx leptura, assembly GCF_036850995.1. NCBI lineage: Eukaryota > Metazoa > Chordata > Mammalia > Chiroptera > Emballonuridae > Saccopteryx > Saccopteryx leptura. The sequence continues at coordinate 12,946,200 of NC_089504.1, read as the reverse complement.
AAATTTAGTTTGTAATCCACTTTGGGTCTGGGAGGTAGATGTTGGTACGTCCGCCTACTCCAGTGCTATCTTGTCTCTCCTCACGGACTGATTTAATGTCAGAAAATATTTTCACGAACCGGCCTTTAGGGTGGGACAGATAAATGTATCACGTGACCGAGACAAGCATCAAGAGTGAGTCTTAGATGAATGTAACAGAGGGAATCTGGTCATTTTAAAAAAAATAAAACATTGTTCAGACTTAAATATAAATAAAACGGAAATAATGTAAGTTATTTATTCTTTCTCTGTGGACCAGTACCAAATGGCCCACAGACCGGTACTGGTCCACAGCCTGGGGGTTGGGGACCACTGATTTAGAGGACAAGATAAACAAAAGCATGGAAGCAGAGCAGCGAAAAGAAAAGAGGCTCAAAAATTCTGAAGAAACTCTAAGAGAGCTCTTTGACAATATGAAGAGAAACAATATCCGCATCATAGGGGTTCCTGAAGGAAAAGAAAACAAACAAGGTACAGAGAACCTATTTGAAGAAATCATAGCTGAAATTTTTCCTAAATTGATGAAGGAAAATGTCACACAAGTTCAAGCACCACAGAGTTCCATTTAAAAAGAAACCAAAGAGGCCTACAGCAAGACACATCATAATAAAAGTGTCAAAGTTAAGAGACAAAGAAGAATACTAAAAGCTGCAAGAGAAAAGCAGTTAATTACCTACCAGAGGAGCCCCAATAAGGAAGACATCGAACTTCTCAACAGAAACACTTGAGGCCAGAAGAGAATGACAAGAAATATTCAAAGCAAGAGCCTACAAACAAGACCTCTTTATCCAGCAAGGATAATATTTAAAATTGAGGGAGAAATAAAAAGCTTTCCAGACCAAAAAAGAAAAAAACACAAGAAATTCATTAAAACTAAACCAGTACTGCAAAAAAAGTTAAGGGGCTTGCTGTAAAAAGAGTAAAACAAACAAACAAACAAACAAGAACAAGAAAAAGAGGCTTGTCAATTTAAAGAATAAAATGGCAATAAACAACAATATATCAATAATAACCTTAAAGGTAAATGGATTAAATGCTCCAATCAAAAGACATTGGGTAGCTACATGGATAAGAATACAGGACCTGTACATATGCTGTCTACAAAGAGACCTAATTAAGAACAAAAAAATACACATAGACTAAAAGTGAAAGTATGGAAAAAATGATTTCACACAAATGAAAATAAAATATATGTGGGGTAGCAATACTTATGTCTGACAAAATAGCCTATAAAATGAAAGCTATAGTCAGGGATAAAGAAGTTCACTACATAATGATAAAGGGAACAATTCAACAAGAGGACATAACCATTAAAAATATCTATGAGCCTAATATAGGAGCACCTAAATATATAAAGCAGATTTTGATGGATATAAAGGGCGAGATCAACAGCAATACTATAATAGTAGGGGATTTTTTTTAATTTTATTCAAGCTTTTACCCCAAACAACATATTGTTTGCACATCACAAATTGCTTTGTAAACAGAAAGGCATGTATACAGTTGCTCTGAATTCTGTAATGTTCTGACGGCTTCCTGTCCGGCATCTAGAGAGGCCTGGCCCTTGGTGGCCACCTCATTGAGAAGGGCTAATGAGTCATCATTTAAGCAAACTCTCTACACATGAACATAAAACCCCGTGAAGGAACTAGCAACTTCGAATGCTTTAACAGGGTATCTTTCCAGGGTTGTCTGATTTTGTTCATTCCTAAAAGAAAGGGAGAAGGCACACGAGAGGTCTTTCTCTGAACTGAAACTGTCCTGTGCAGGAACCTGACTTACAGAATGAGCTAAAGCACTGGTTCAATGACTCAAAGTACCAAGAAGAGGAAAAGCAGAGACCAGGCGCCCTAACATTGTCCCGGTTTACAAACAGACAGAAGCTTGAAGAGCTTGTCCAGGCAGTCACGGCAACGAGGAGCTCTTCACTGTCCAACATCTTGTCACTAACTGCCCTTACCTACAATGTCACCACAGCCTCAGAAAGGTCCTTTCTAAGAATTAAACTTCACCTATTCCTGCCACAGGTAGGATTGGGTCCAGCTGAGAGATCAAATCGCCAGAGTTCTGCTCTAGAAAAGTAGACAAACAGACTGAAAACTTATGAAAAACAATGTGTTTCACATGCTGCCATCTGTGTTAAAGACGAGGGATCATGCGTGCACACTGATGTCTGCTCTCGTTGGCATGATACTTAAGTCACACAGCGAGCTGGGGCCTGCGAGGGGAGAGTTGCTCCCCTCGCACACGCGGTCACACTCCAAAGTTGTGAGCCACGGGCCTGTGTCACCTACCTCCTTAAATCCACTCCTCCTCTGTTCTTAAGATGAAACGCTGCAAAGCGTCCAGTGGGACCCTGTGGCTCTGAGGCTGGCCAGCGCATCAGGGAGCCCCCTGGCTGGCAGCAGGAGCTAGCTGGCTCACGTGATGTCTCTGCACTCGGCACAGGATAAACCTCTCTGCTCCAAGCACCCTACCCACCTTCACCTTCACCTTCACCTTCACCAGCTGAAACACGCGGGAGTGTTTTCCTGAACAGCTCAGAACTGTGGCCCCCCAGGACTGTCGGGAGGGGCCGAGAGCACAGCAGACTGCACTCACGAATAGTAAGGGATTTTAATACCCCACTAACATCAATGGATAGATCCTCCAGACAGAAAATTAACAAAGAAACAGCAACCTTAAATGACACAGTAGATCAACTGGATTTAATAGATATCTTCAGAACCTTTCACCCCAAAGCAGCAGAATATACATTCTTTTCAAGTGCTCATGGTACATTCTCTAGAAGAAACCACATGTTAGGACCCAAAACAAGTCTCAATAAATTTAAGAAGATTGAAATTGTATCAAGCATCTTCTCTGATCACAATGGCATAAAACTAGAAATTAACTACAATAGAAAAGCTGAGAAACATTTAAATACATGGAGGCTAAATAGCATGTTATTAAATAACAACTGGATAACAAGATCAAGGAAAAAATAAAAAATTTACTTGAAACAAATGAAAATGAACATACAACAACTCAGAATTTATGGGACACAGCAAAAGCAGTTCTGAGAGGGCAGTTCATAGCATTACAGGCATACCTTAAGAAGCAAGAAAAAGCTCAAATAAACAACATAACCCTACATCTAAAAGAACTAGAAAAAGACCAACAAATAAAGCCCAGAGGAAGTAGAAGGAAGGAAATAATAAAGATCAGAGCAGAAATAAATAAAATAGAGGCTAAAAAAAAAATACAGAAGATCAATGAAACCAGGAGCTGATTATTTGAAGAGGTAAACAAGATTGATGAACCTTTAACCAGATTCATCAAGAGAAAAAGAGAGAGGACTCAAATAAAAAAAATTAGAGATGAAAATTGAAAAGTAACAACTGACACCATAGAAATATAAATGATTGTAAGAAAATACTATGAAGATCTGTATGACAAATAATTGGACAATTTAGGCAAAATGGATAAATTCCTAGACATATATAATCTTCCAAACTCAATGTAGAAGAATCAAAAAACCTAAACAGACTGATTACAACAAATAAAATTGAAACAGTTATCAAAAAACTCCCAGCAAATTAACACCCTGGACCAAATGGCTTCACATGTGAATTTTACCAAATATTCAAAGAAGAACTAACACCTATCCTTGTCAAGCTATTTCAAAAAATTCAAGAGGCTGGATGAATTCCAAGCTCCTTTTATGAGGCAAGTATAATCCTCATTCCAAAACCAGGTAACGACACTACAAAGAAAGAGAACTATAGGCCAGTATCCCTGATGAACTTAGATGCTAAAATTCTCAACAAAATATTAGCCAAACAGATCCAGCAATACATGAAAAAAATCATACATCATGATCAAGTGGAATTAATTCTGGGGAGATAAGGATGGTATAATATTCATAAATCAATACAAAAGAAAGGATAAAGATCACATGATAATATCAATAGATGCAGAAAAAGCATTTCATAAAACCCAGCATCCATTTATGATAAGAACTCTCAGCAAAGTGAGAATACAGAGAACATACCTCAACATGATAATGGCCATTTATGACAAATCCATGGCTAACATCATACTCAATGGGCAAAAATTAAAAGCAATCCCCTTAAGATTCCAAACAAGGCAGGGGTGCCCCCTTTCACCACTCTTATTCAACATAGTTCTGGAAATCCTAGTCACAGCAATCAGACAAAAAAGAAAGAAAGAAAGAAAGAAAGAAAAGGCATACAAGTTGGAAAAGAAGAAGTAAAACTATCATTATTTGCTGATGACATGATTCTGTACATAGAAAACCCTAAAGTCTCAGTCAAAAAAACTACTAGACCTGATAAACGAATTTGGCAAGGTAGCAGGATATAAAATTAATATTCAGAAGTCAGTGGAATTTTTATACACCAACAATAAACTGTCTGAAAAAGAAATTAAGGAAACAATCTCCTTCACTATTGCAAAAAAAATAAATAAATAAAAGTACCTAGGAGTAAATTTAACCAAGGAGGTAAAGAACTTGTACTAACAAAATTGTAAAACATTGTTAAAAGAAATCAAGGAAGATACAACCATGTGAAAACAAATACCGTGTTCATGGATAGGAAGAATAAACATCATTAAAATGTCTATATTACGTAAAGCAATCTATAGATTCAGTGCAATTCCTATTAAAATACCAATGACATATTTGAAGATATAAAACAAATAACCAAAAAATTTATATGGAACCAAAATAGAACACGAATAGCTTCAGCAATCTTGAAAATGAAGAATAAAATGGGAGGTATCACACTTCCTGATATCAAGTTACATTACAATACCTGGCCATAGTAATCGAAACAGCTTGGTACCGGCATAAGAACAGGCATATAGATCAATGGAACAGAACCGAGAAACCAGAAATTAATCCACTACTTTATGGTCAATTGATATTTGACAAAGGAGGTAAGAGTATACAATGGAGTAAAGACATTCTCTTTAATAAATGGTGTTGGGACATTGGACAGGTACATGCAGAAAAATGAAACTAGACCACCAATTTACACCATTCACAAAAATAAACTCAAAATAGATTAAAGACTTAAATGTAATTCATGAAACCATATATATCTTGGAAGAAAACATAGGCAGAAAACTCTCTGATATCTCTCATAGCAATTATTTTTGCTGATTAAACTCCACAGGCAAGTGAAATAAAGGATAAATTGAACAAATAGAATTATATCAAACTAAAAAGCTTTTGCACAACTAAAGACCCCATGAACAAATAAAAAGACAACCCATAGAATGGAAGAACACATTTGCCAATACATCTGATAAGGGGTTAACCAAAATTTATAAAGAACTTGTAAAACTGAACACCAGAAAGAAACAATCCAATCAAAAAATGGGCAAAAGAACTGAATAAACACTTCTCCAAAGAGGACATACAAATGGCCAATAGGCATATGAAAAAATGTTCAATGTCACTAATCATCAGAGAAATGCAAATTAAAACCGCAATGAGATACCACCTCACACCTGTCAGAATGGCGTTCATCAACAAAACAACACAGAATAAGTGCTGGCGAGGGTGTGGAGAAAAGGGAACCCTCCTGCACTGCTGGTGGGAATGCAGACTGGTGCAGCCACTGTGGAAAACTGTATGGGGTTTCCTCAAAAAATTAAAAATGGAACTGCCCTTTGACCCAGCTATTCCACTTTTAGGAAAATAGCCTAAGAATATCAAATCAGTGAGTCAAAAAATATGCATCCCCATGTTTATTACAGCATTGTTTACAATAGCCAAGATCCAGAAACATCTTAAGTGTCCGTCAGTGGACCAGTGGATTAAAAAGCAGTGGTACGCCTGACCTGTGGTGGCGCAGTGGATAAAGCATCGACCTGGAAATGCTGAGGTTGCCGGTTTGAAACCCTGGGCTTGCCCGGTCAAGGCACATATGGGAGTTGATGCTTCCAGCTCCTTCTCTCCTCTCTCTCTCTGTCTCTCCCTCTCCTCTCTAAAATGAATAAATAAATAAATTCAAAATGGTGTTGCTAATGCTAAGTTTAAAAAAAAAAAAAGCAGTGGTACATACACACAATGAAATACTACATGGCTGTGAAAAAGAAGGAAATCTTACCTTTTGTGACAGCATGAATAGACCTTGAGATTATTATGCTAAATGAAATAAGCCAAAGAGATAAAGAAACATATCATATGATCTAACATATTTGTGAAATCTAGTGAACTGAGGAATAGAATAGAGGCAGAGGTGGGGTCACAGGGACTAGAGGCACAGTAGTCAGAGAGAACGGGGATTAGGAGATGGAAACAGAGAAGGTAAAAGGATTAGTGAAACTATATATGCATAACACAGACTTACAGATAATAGGGGAGAAAGTAGGGGGAGGGGGTAAAGGGGTATAAAAAGAAACACAGGGGTGGTGGATGAGGGAGTATTATTCAGTGGGACACTTGAATCTATGTAAACACAATAAATTAAAAATTAATAAAAATTTAAAAACTTAATATCATAACTAATAATATATACTGTGGCATATCTGCTGAAAATCTAACCCTGAAATATACATAACTACATGCAAACATACACACAGAAGACATACATAATAAGATATTAATTTAATCATTGGAGAATCAGGGTGAAGCCTGTCCAGAAATTCTTTATATCATTTTCACAACTCTTCTATATCTTTAAAATTACTACCAAAAATAAATAAAATAAATAAATAAAATAAAATAAAATAAAACCATTACCAAATAAAAAGTTGAAAATCCTGTCCCGCTGGAACAATGACTAAGAAGAAAGGAGCCCAGGGCATCACAGGAATCAGGGACAGTGTCCTCTAGGACTCCAGTCCCTCTGCCTCTGGGACACACAGCTCCCCAAAGGGCAGTCAGAAAGTAGCCCCAGGCTTGGGGACTGTGTTTCAGCCGCTCATTAGTAATTGTTATCTTCAGACTCCTTTCCCTGGAGCTGGTTGAGGAGAATGAAGGTCTAGAAGGGCCAGGGCCACAGATGTTTCTTCTCTGTGTCTGGACCTAAGGCCTCCTGAAGAAACCTGAGGAGTCGGGCAGCAGTCTGGAGCAGAAGGGGTCTGACTCAGCAGTGACGGGCACAGGTCAGAGGGGCTGGGACTCTGCCCTTGGCGATGGGTCTGCCTGTGTGCTATGCGTCATGTGGGACTCTGTGTCCATGACTGTGTGTGTGTCTGCATGTATTGTGTCTGTTTCAGTATGTGCTTGTCTGATAGATGAGTGTGTGCTATGTATCTAACTCACAGCCTGACCCTCTTCCTGAGTTAGACATTATATAGGCCTTGTTGTAGTGGGTATAGACCAAGTGACCACCCTCCTGCTGTGTGACTAGGGACTCCTGGTCCATGTCTGTGACCATAAACACCTGCAGCACAGTTGGGTATCGGGAGTGAGATTGTCGTCTCAGCTGCTGGACAAGAAGACGACGACCTCACAGAGGCCCAAGGTCAGAGAGGGCTCACACCTCTCTCCACAGGGTGTGCTGCTGCCCATGCCAGCAGTGTTTGTGGGTGACACACTTGTGGCTGAGAGCAGACAGGTCTATTGGTTGGTTTTCCCAGTGTGTGTGTTACCATGTGTATGAGGGGGCGGGAACATATCTCTCTGTAATAGGAGCAAGTGTGCTGATGGAGTACTGAGTGTGTGGCTGGGTGTGCATGTGTGTGTTGGTGTGTGTTTCCTATGTAATTTTTGAATTGTGTGTGATCAAGTGTGTTCCTGATGACATTTGTGTACAGTGCCTGAATTATGCATATATGGTGAGTAGAGTGTTTAACACATGTCATAATTCAAGTATGTTGTGCATTGTGAGTGTGAATGTGGTTGTGTGGTATAGGTCTTGCTTTAAGTGTGACATATGACTTGTATGTATGTATATGAATGTTTATGAGCTGAACCACATACTGGCGACCTGTCCCTTAGGATGGGATCTTAGTCACAGGTGACTGGAATCTTCAAATCAGCACTCTGTGTGTATTTGTGTGTGTGTGTGTGTGTATGTGTGTGTTGTGGGTATATGATCTGCTTCTGTGACCTTAAAGTATTTTCTGAGATGTCTTCCTGCTGGGGCACCAGGAGCTGAGATAACCAAAGTCTTAAGTTCCTGTTTCTTGAAATGGCTCTTGTATCGTTTTCATGAACCTGTGTGTGACTGAGTTATTTACAATTTTGCAACCCTTTCTTTACTTTTATTAAACATCCCATGGCAAAAAAAAAGGTATTTCAGGCATCAAACTGTCTGAAGTTTTGGGAATAATCACTATCAAACTGCAATGAAACACTGGGAAATTTAACGAAATCCTCTGCCTCAGTTTCCACATGTATAAAAAGGAAAGAATTATACTTGTCTCATGAATCTTGTGGATACCTTCGGTAAATATTTATATAAATAGAAGTCAATGTATTTGAGAATGTTCTATTACTTGAAAAGATTATGAATATGTAGGAATTTAATTAGCTAGGAAAAGGACTAAGAACATTTTGGATAACTTTGTGTCCTTACAGCTACAAAATAATATCATTGTGCTTGACTCCCCTAACCAACAAAAGGGAGGATCCCACTTGTGATGGTTAGGAGTGTGGGTTCTAATCACACAGAAATGTTAGATTGAACCTGGGAAGCAGTAATAATTTTTAATCTATAAAAAGTGGTAGTACATCCAGTTATATACATTACATATCACATATAGATAGAGATATAAAGATATACATGTGTGTGTGTGCCATTCTGTCGCCAACTACACTGTTGTGTGCCCACAGCAATTGTATCATTTAGGTTTCTATTTCTTAAAAGCTAAAATAGCTGAAAGGACACATAATTTTAGTGCAGCTGTGACGAGATCTTAAACTCTGGGAATTTAGTCTGACGTGTGGATTTACTTTGTATACATAGGTAAAGTCCTCAGCCCAGTACCCAAATGTTTACCTAAATATTCAACATCATTAAAAAAATATTTTGAAGACTGTTCAGACATCAAGTAACTTTAAGTGTCCATCTGTTTGAAGACTGTCCATGATTTTACAGTTGTAGGTCAATGGGACCGGGCAGGTTCACTGGAGTGTGACAATGCTCCAACAATATCAACTCTGCACTGGAGTGTCTTTTATGTTTTTATTTCTATTTTCTGAGAGAGAGATAGACAAGAAGGACAGAGAGAAGGAGAAAGATAAAAAGCATCAACTCTTACTTGCTTCATTTAGTTGTCTATTGATTGTTTCTCCTAATTTGGCTTCAAGCTAACAACCTTGGGCTCAAGTCAGTAACATAGGGATGACATGGAGAACCTGCACTCAAGCTGGAAAGGAGGTGCTCAAGCCAAGAAACACACGTGTTAGCTGCTGACCTTGTGGATTTGAACCAGAAACATCAGCATCCTGTGTGGATGCTCTATCTACTCCACCACCACCAGTCAGGCTGTAGCCTCATGTTTTTTAAGGTATAAGCCACTAATACCAATTTTGTGGGATCGATGCTCTTTATGCCACAGTGAGTCAGTGTGGTGTGGCTCTGGCCTGGGGGAGAAATGATCCCTCTGTGCCCATCACGATCTAACCTCACAGAAGTGGGGACCTTGCTCTTTGTGTTCACTGCTGCATCTCCGTCCTTAGTGCCTCAAGACACAGACTTAGTATCAGTAAACTATGGTTCAAGGAAACTGTGAACGCCCTTTTGCTTCTGTGTAAAAAACTCTTGTTGGCTGCGTTAGGAGTGCAATATTTTCCTGGATCCTCACTGGGATAGTGTGAAGGATGCACGCACATACAGGTGTCATAAATTAATAACTGTGTAGTCAAACATTCATGTTGTTCCCGGAAAATGACAGTAGAAGATGTGATGTTCTTGGGCATCCTTTCCAGGTTGCTGAGAGTCCCAAACCTCCTTCCTCCCCAGCAGACGGGGAGCAGCATGGGGCCCGAGAACCAGAGCAGCGTGTCCGAGTTCCTCCTCCTGGGGCTCCCCATGCGGCCAGGGCAGCAGCGCGGGTTCTTCACCCTGTTCCTGGGCATGTACCTGACCACGGTGCTGGGAAACCTGCTCATCATCCTGCTCATCAGGCTGGACTCCCGCCTGCACATGCCTATGTACTTCTTCCTCAGCCACTTGGCCTTCTCTGACATTTCTCTGTCATCCGTCACTGTCCCGAAGATGCTCACGAACATGCAGACTCGGCAACAATCCATCTCCTATGTGGGATGCATTGCTCAGGTGTATTGTTTCATACTTTTTGTTTGTATAGACAATTTCCTTCTGGCAGTGATGGCATATGACAGGTATGTGGCCATCTGTCACCCTCTACGCTACACCACCATCATGAGGGAGGGGCTGTGTGTGCTGCTGGTGGCTGGCTCCTGGATTGTTTCCTGTGGCACTGCCCTGACACACACCCTCCTCTTGGTCCGGCTGTCCTTCTGTGCTGAAAACACCATCAGCCACTTCTTCTGTGACCTTGCTGCACTCCTGAAGCTGAGCTGCTCTGACATCTCCCTCAATGAGCTGGTCATCTTCACCGAGGGAGGAATGGTTTTATTCTTGCCTTTGGGTGTTATTTTGGGCTCATATGTTTATATAGGAATCATCATCCTGAGGGTCCCCTCCACTGTGAAACTCTTTAAAGCCTTTTCCACCTGTGGCTCCCATCTCTTTGTGGTGTCCTTATACTACGGGACAGTTGCAAGTGTATATTTTTTCTCCTCATCATTGGGTTCAAAGGATATCATTGCTTCGGTCATGTACATGGTAGTTACCTCCATGCTGAACCCCTTCATCTACAGCCTGAGGAACAGAGATATCAAACAGGCCTTGAAAATATTTGTCAATAGGGTTAAAGTTTTTAAGTGGCAATCACTAAATCCTCATATTGCAGTCAGAAGCAAGTGAGATATAGCTCCTAAAGTTATTGTATGGTTGTCATCTCCTTATAACTTTATTGAATAGGCATTTTTTTTGTCATGTGTATGTGTTGTTAATATGTCAAGTTGGTCATGTTTGCCACCTGGATCGTTAAGAATTATTTATTTCTGATTAATGTAGTTTCCTTGTTCTTTGTCTATTTTAAGATGTATGCAAAATCTTATGCAAAACATTGCACAATTCTAAATGCGGATTTTTATTTTGTTCTTTGAGACATGTCTGTCTTTCTGTATATTGTGAGAACATACTGACTTAGCATCATGAACATCTGTTCATCATGAACTTGGATTTTCTTTAAACCCATTCCTTTATGCTGGCTTACACCAGCTTTAAGCTGATTTGGTGTATTTCTTCCCAACTCACATTCAGTGACATAGTGTTGGAAGACCTCAATCAGCCATGGTTGGACTAATTATACTATGAAAATGGGCAGGTACTACAAAGCGAGGCTTTATAAAAAAGAGAGAGGAAGATTTTTATAAGTATATTTAACAACACACCACTCTGTTTATGATTAGAAGATATCTGTACCAATGGGTCCTACTTAATACCTCACCTACTTCTGATATTAGTGAATTACTTTATAGCTGTATCTATAGATCTAGACACATATATACATATAGATAAACAGAGATATTGTAATAGTATAGGAAGCAATAATGAAGCTTTCTTGAGGTTAATGTTTACATGGTATTTCTTTCCCATCATTTTACTCTTTTTTATGAGCTTATCTCTGTGAGATGTCTGTTCATTGTTAATTGTGTAAAGTTCAATTTTGCTATTTTTATGTTGAACAACATATAATATCAATGGACAATTTAATTACTGACATCTAAAGTAATCATAATATATTGGAGTTTTTATTTTCCATATTACAATGCATTTCATTTGATACACCTGTTTCACATTTATTCTCTTGCCTTCCTCCTTTTAATTTAATAAATACATGTTTTGTTACTCTAACACCCCTCGTAAACATATTAATCATTCATTATTATTATAATTTTATAATTCTTTTCTGTGCATGTGTTGACATTACTTTTTACTTTCTTCTTAAATATTTAAATTGCATTTTAATATTAAAACCATGAAATTTACCATTTTAGTCTTCTGATGTCTACAATTCATTGACATTAAGGACACTTATCACCCATATCACATTTGCAACCCCTAAAGTACACACTGTAAAACATCAATACATTTAAGTATTTCTCAGATGTGAAAAAAATAAGAACAAAGATAGCTATGAATCAATATGGAGAAATATCAGGATACCTTATTAAATGGAAAAAAGCAACATGTAAAGCAGCACTTATAGCATGCTACTTTATATGTAAAAATAAAATAAAAATAAAATGTATATATGTCTGCCTATTTCAGCACACAGAGCCACAGGAAGAATAAATATAAACTAATGACATTGTTTACCTACAGGATGTGGGTCAGAAGAGTCAGAAGATGAGTATGATTATTTGTATAGTTTTGACTATATTGTCTTTTGCCTCTAAAAAATAAATAGAAGTGGTGGTCAGCCTGAGCTGTGGTGGCACAGTGGATAAAGCATCAACCTGGAATGCTGAGGTTGCTGGTTTGAGACCCTGGGCATTCCCGGTCAAGGCACATATGGTAGTTGATGCTTCCTGCTCCCACCCTTCTCTTTCTCTCTAAAATAAAGTATTAAATAAAGTAAAATAAAAAAAGACATAGTGAATAAAGCAAGAGAGAATAAAGCAAAGCAAATAAACCAAACTATACTGCAAATTACTACCACAATTAGACTAAAGATGAAAATAAAATAAGTAACCTAAGTAATTATTGAACCCAGAATCATGTCTATACACAATTATCATTAAAAAAGTAAAAACAAAGTCTTAGCTTCCATGTGTTATTAACTGTGTTATGATTTCAAGATTCTTTTTTTATTAAGTGAGAGGTGGGGTGGTGGGTAGGCAAAGAAAAAGGTTCCAGGATGCACTCAGATAGGGGTCCACCCAGCAAACTCCTTACCTGGTGATGCTCCGCCCATCTGGGGTAGCTGCTTCATTGCTTGGCAACTGAGCTATTTGAGCTCCTGAAGTAAAACCAGGTAGCTATCCTCAGTACCCGGGGTCAACTCGCTCAAACCATTCAAGCCCTGGCTGTGGGAGGGGCAGAGAGAGAGAGAGAAGAGGAAAGGGAGGGGTGGTGAAGCAGATGGTTGATTCTCCTGTGTGTCTTGACTGGGAATTGAACCCTGGACTTCACACAATGGGCCAATGCACTACCACTGAGCACATTAGGCAGGGCTCATTTGAAGATTCTGAAACAGCTCACCATGTGTCCAAAGATTCAGAAAATTAATACAGAGGAAAATGAGTGAGTCCTCATTCATTGGGAAGGTGCTGTGCACATGGAGAAGGAGGGGCTAGAATGAATTCTCTGTTGTCAAACTAGAATTGGAGATGTCAATTTGAACTCATGAATTTAAGAAAGTATAAATAGATAAAAATGTATATGTTTAATGTCAACATATATACTGTTCTCATTACTCATATATTTATTTATTTAGTGAGAAAGAGAGAGGCAGAGAGAGGGACAGACAGGTATGGGGAGAAATGAGAAGCATGAATTCTTCATTGTGGCTCCTTACTTCTTTGTTGATTGCTTTCTCATATATGCCTTGACCAGGGAGGTGGATAGGGGGCTGCAGCTGAACCAGTGACCCCTTGCTCAATCCGGAGTCCTTGGACTCAAGCCAGTGACCTTTAAGCTCAAGTCAGCAACCATGTCTATGATTCTCCACTCAAGCCAGCAACCTCAATCTCAAACTGGTGAGCTTCAGCTTAAGCCAGTAACCTTGGGGTTTTGAAGCAAGGTAGCCTGAATCTAGGCCAATGCTCTAGCCACTCTGCCACTGCCTGGTCAGGCCCATCCCCCATTCCTTCTGTCCCACTCCTCACACACCACCTATAGGTAGATATTCCTTTAGTTTCTACCTTTCTAGTTTTTACTTCTTGTGTTTCTTTTAATATAAATTTACATCTTGGTTTCTCTGAGATCATTTAATATCCTTGAAAATGATGAAAACACCTAAGTTCAAAATGAATAACAGTAACAGTTTATATCTCAGGGAATAACACAAATCATTAGTCCATAATGAATAAATAAATAAAGTAATTAATTAAGAAGGAAATAGAAATTAGTGGGGAGTAAGGTTAAATTCCTCCTTTTCAGAAAATACAATTAAAAAACAAAGAAGAAATGACAAAAGTAGAAAAGTCACCATTTGGCCAACACATTTGCAATAATTTTGTCATATAAGAACCACCAAATGTTAAACGTAGTGTTAAGCAAGTGTTAAACGTAGTGTGTGAAATTATAATAAAAAAATAGTTATGTTTTTCTAGGTTAAATACATCTACTCAAATGATACCTGTATATTACAAGGTAAAAAACAGTAAAGTTTTTAATATTTATATTCAATTTATTGGGATAACATGGTTCTCCAAGTCATATGTGTTTCATGTGTCCATCTCAATATCACCCCATCTACGAGCAGCACATGCACCCCTGGCCCCATGCAGGTCTCTCTCTGCCCCCAACCCCCCACTCTGCACTTCTCTCCCCACCTCCTCACCCCTTTCCCTCGGGCTATGAGCACCCTGCTGTCTGTACCCACATGTTATGTGTATATGTTTTCTTAGCTAATCCCTTCCCCTTCTTTCACCTCTGCCCTCACCCCTTCCCTCTGGTGACTGTGTATCTGGTCCACGTGTTCATGCCTTTGTTTCTACTTTGTCATCAGTGTATTGTGTTTCTCAGATTTCACTGATGAGTGGGGTCATATGGTATTTAAAAAATGGTAGCTTTACACTAGAGAACCAGCTGATCAAGGATTAAAACATGTTATTAAAAATTAATATCATAATAAATAATATGTGCTGTGGTATATGTGCTTAAAATCTAATCCTGAAATATACATAAATACATGCATACATTCACACAGAAGACATACATAATAACATATTAATTCAATCATTGGGGAATCTGGATGAAGTCTGTCCAAAAATATGCTGTATCATTCACAACTTTTCTGTATCTTTAAAATCACTACCAAATAAAAAGTTAAAAATCTTATGTCCTGTTGGGATAATGACTAAAAAGAAAAGAGCCCAAAGCATCACTGGAATCAGGGACACTGTCCCCCAGAACTCCAGTCCCTCTGGCTCTGGGACACACAGCTCCCCAAAGGGCAGTCAGAAAGTAGCCTAAGCTTGGGGACTGTGTTTTGGTCTCTCATTAGTAATTAAGTCTTATCTTGGACTCATTTCCCTGGAGCTGGCTGAGGAGAATGAAGGTCTAGAAGGGCCAGGGCCACAGATGTTTCTTCTCTGTGTCTGGACCTAAGGCCTCCTGAAGAAACCTGAGGAGTCGGGCAGCAGTCTGGAGCAGAAGGGGTCTGACTCAGCAGTGACGGGCACAGGTCAGAGGGGCTGGGACTCTGCCGTTGGCGATGGGTCTGCCTGTGTGCTAGCGGGTCATGTGGGACTGTGTCCATGACTGTGTGTGTCTGCATAGTGTGTGCCTGCAAATATAGTGTATGCTTGTGTACGTGCTATTCAATAGCTGCATGCATGTGTGTGCTATATGTCTGAGTCATAGCTCAACCTTTTTCCTGAATTAAACCTAATTTGGGCCCTGTTTCAGCAGGTATAGATCAAGTGATCCGTCTCCTGCTGTGTGACTAGGGATTCCTGGTCCATGCCTGTGACCGTAAACACCTGCTGCACAGCTGGGCACTGGGAGTGAGACTATTGTCTTGGCTGGTGGACAAGAAGGTGCCCACCTCACAGGAGACCAAGGTCAGACCTCTCTCTACAGTGTGTGCTCCTGCCCATGCCAGCTGTATTTGTGGGTCATCATGTGTGATAGCAGGAAGGTGTATTGTTTGGTTTTCTCTATGTGTGTTACCATGTGTATGTGACACGTGCATGGAGTAGGTGGGGGTGTAATGACCGCACCTGTGACGGAATAGGCGGACCTGCCCCATGCTGACTGCCCTCCCCCAGGAGGGGGTGGGTTAGAGGGGGCGGGAGCATGCCTCTCAGTAACAGGAGCAGGTGTGCTGATGTTGTAGGGAGTGTGGCTGTGTGCTGTTGGTGTGTGTTTCTCATAAGATTGTTGAATTGTGTGTGGTCCTTCATGATTTTGGTGACATGTATGTATACTTCCTGAGTTATGTATATGTGGAGATTTGAGTGTTTACCAGAAGTGTCACGAGTCAGGAGTATTGATGTGCATTGTGAGTGTGATTGTGGTTGAGTGATATATCATTATGTATTGTGTATATCTCACTTTGAGTGTTACTTATGACTTGTATGTATGTATATGAGTGTTTATGAGCTGAACCACATACTTTTGACCCTACTATTAGGATGGGATCTTAGTAACAGTTGACAGAATCCTCAAATTAACATGCTGTGTTTGTATATTTGTGTATGTGTGTGTGTGTATGTGTGTGTGTTGTGGGTATATGAGAAACAGAGAGAAAAGGGGAGAGATGAGAAGCATCAACTCTTACTTGCTTCATTTAGTTGTGTATTGATTTTTTCTCTCAATTTGGCTTCAAGCTAGCAACCTTGGGCTCAAGTCTGAAACATTAGGATGACATCAATAACCTGCACTCAGGCTGGCAAGCTGGCACCAAAGCTAAGAAACCTGTGCTTTAGCTGGTGACCTTGGGTTTTGAACTAAGAACTTCAGCATCCTGGGTGGATGCTCCATCCACACCACCACCAGGCTGGAGTCTCATGTTTTTTAAGGTAGAAGCAAGTGATACCAGTTTTGCGGGATCAGTTCTATATCTGCCACAGTGAGTCAGTGTGGTGTGGCTCTGGCCTGGGGGAGAAATGATCCCTCCATGCCCATCACGATCTAACCTCACAGAAGAGGGGACCTTGCTCTTCGTGTTCACTGCTGCATCTCCGTCCTTAGTGCCTCAAGACACAGACTCAGTATCAGTAAACTATGGTTCAAGGAAACGGTGAACACCCTTTTGTTTCTGTGAAGTGAAGTCTAGTTGGCTGCGTTAGGAGTGCAATGTTTTCCTGGATCCTCACTGAGATAGTGTGAGGATGCACGCACCTACAGGTGTCATAAATGATTAGATTTGTAGTCAAACATTCATGTGGTCCCAGAAAATGACAGTATGAGACATCATGGCCCTGGGCGTCTTTCCAGGTTGCTGGGAGTCCGAAACCTCCTTGCTCCCCAGCAGACGGGGAGCAGCATAGGGCCCGAGAACCAGAGCAGCGTGTCCGAGTTCCTCCTCCTGGGGCTCCCCATGCAGCCAGGGCAGCAGCGCGGGTTCTTCACCCTGTTCCTGGGCATGTACCTGACCACGGTGCTGGGCAACCTGCTCATCATCCTGCTCATCAGGCTGGACTCCCGCCTGCACACGCCCATGTACTTCTTCCTCAGCCACTTGGCCTTCTCTGACATTTCTCTGTTATCTGTCACTGTCCCGAAGATGCTCACGAACATGCAGACTCAGAAACAATCCATCCCCTATGTGGGATGCATTGCTCAGGTGTATTGTCTCATACTTTTTGGTGGTCTTGAGAATCTCCTTCTGGCAGTGATGGTATATGACAGGTATGTGGCCATCTGTCACCCTCTACACTACACCACCATCATGACGAAGGGGCTGTGTGTGCTGCTGGTGGCTGCCACCTGGATTTTGTCCTCTTGCAGTGTCCTGTTACACATCCTCCTCTTGGTCCGACTGTCCTTCTGTGCCAACAACACCATCTCCACTTCTTCTGTGAACTCACTGCGCTCCTGAAGCTGAGCTGCTCTGACATCTCCCTCAATGAGCTGGTCATCTTCATGGAGGGAGTAATGCTTTTATTCCTGCTTTTGGGTACAATTTTGGCCTCATATGTTTGTTTAGGGACCATCATCTTGAAGGTCCATTAAGAAATTATTGAAAATATTTTCCACCTGTGGCTCCCATCTCCTTGTGGTGTCCTTATACTATGGGACACTTGCAGGTGTTTACTTTTTCTCCTCATCATGGGATTCCAAGTACATCACTGCTTCGGTCATGTACATGATAGTTACCCCCATGCTGAACCCCTTCATCTACAGCCTGAGGAACAGGGACATCAAACAGGCCTTGGAACGTTTGTCAACAGGTTAACTACTTTAAGTGGCTATTACTAAATCCACTAGTTGCAGTCAGGAGCAAGTGAGATATAGCTCCTAAAATGACTGTATTTTAATAAAATATGTATTCTGTTGTCAAGTGGTATAAATGTTATTAATATGTCAACTAGGTCAAGTTTGTAACCTATACTGTTAATAATTCTTCACTCCTAAATGATTTTGCTTTGCTTGGTCATCAACTTTTACAAGATATATGCTAAATCGTACGCAAAACATGTTGCATAATTAAAATGTGGACTTGTCTATTTCTTTTTTGAGATATGTCAGTTTTTGCTCATGTTTATTTTTACTATTGGGTTGAAGACACACAAATTTTGCATCATGATTTGCTCCTGGTGAATTTGTGAACTCTTTTTTAAAATTGATTCCTTTATGTTGGCTTATATAGGCTTTAAGCTGGTTTGATATAATTCTTCCCAACTCACATTCAATGACATTGTGTTGGTAGACTGTAATCACCCATGGTAAGAATAATTATACTGGAAAATTGGCTAGTGCTGCAAAGAATGAGTTTTTTAATGAAAGAGAAAGAGACTTTTATAAATACATTTAACAACACAGCACTGAATTTATAATGAGAAGATACATCTATAAGTAGGAGTTATATAATTAGGAGATTTAAAATGTATGCGAAAAGGTCTTACCTTTACACCTCATCTATTTCTAAGATGATTATATCATTTCATAGCTATATCAATATAGTCACATATACAGATATAGACAGAAAAATAGAGATACCATAATAGTATAAGTAGTAACATATACAGTTATAGAATGTTACATATGCAAGTATAGAGAAATAAAGATACTATAATAGTATAGGTAGTAAAGACGCAGGTTTCTTGTGGTTAGTGTTTATATGGTACTGGTTTTCCATCATTTTAAAGTCTCCTATGTCCTTATATGTGAGGTGTGCATTGTTTACAGTGTGACACTGAATTTAGCTCTTTTTATATAGAGCAACCATTAATCTGTTTCTGGAGAGTTTTACTTATGCATAATTAATGCAATCATAATAATGTTTAATTTATATTTTCCATATTACTATGTTTTTATTGGTGATATCTATTTCACATTTATATTCCCATGTCTCACTCTTTTTGATTAAATATATATATATATTATTCTATTCTCCATCTTTTCACTTATTAATCAAACATTATTATTATTACTCTATAATCCTTTGCTTTGTGCAGTGATTACTTCTTACTTTTTCTTTAATTATTTTAATTGGACTTTAATATATGAAACATGGAATTTAGCATTTTAGCCATTGGAGGAATACAATTCAGTGGTATTTGGGACACTCATCACCAATTACTCATTCTAGGACCCCTAAAGGAAACTGTATTGAACATCAATTCAATTCAGTATTTTGCAACTGTGAAAAGAAGAAAAATATCTAAGAATCAACATGGAGGGATCTCAGAATATATTGTTAA
Source organism: Saccopteryx leptura (assembly GCF_036850995.1). Taxonomy (NCBI): domain Eukaryota; kingdom Metazoa; phylum Chordata; class Mammalia; order Chiroptera; family Emballonuridae; genus Saccopteryx; species Saccopteryx leptura. The sequence continues at coordinate 12,926,567 of NC_089504.1, read as the reverse complement.
ATGGGGAAAAAGGCAATGTGTGAAAGAGCATTTGTAGGATGCTACTTTTTATGTAAAAATGAATGGGAAATAAAATATTTGTATGTCTGCCTATGTGAGCAAACAAAGAGAGAGAAAGTGTAAATCAGAAACTAAATGAGATATTTTACCTGCAGGAGGTGGGGCAGAGAGATGGGGAGATGAGAATAATTATTTGTATACTTTTGACTATGTTGTTCTTTGTCCCTAGAAAAAAATAAATAGATGAGCTTGACCAGAGGGTGGTGAATTGGATAGAGCATTGACCTGGGAAGCTGAGGACCAGGTTCAAAATGCATATCTCATGAGTTTTAGTGCGGGCTCACCAGCTTGAGTACTGACTTGAGCACAAAGGTTGATGGATTAAAGCTAAGATTGTTGGCTTGAGTCCAAGTCAGTGGCTCAGCCCAAGGTCACTGGCTCGAAGCCTAAGGTTGCTGGTTTGAGCCCAAGGTTGCTAGCTTGAGCCCAAAGTTTCTGGCTTGAGAAAGGGGTGATTGGCTTGGCTAGAGCTCCCTGGTCAAAATACAGATAAAACGCAATCATTTGAACAACTAAAACTGCCACAAGTATGATTGATGCATTTCATCTATCTTCCTTCTGGTCTTTCTTTCTCTCTCTAAAAAATAAAAATAAGCCCTGGCCAGTTAGCTCAGTAGTAGAGCATCAGCCTAATGTATGAAATGTCCCAGATTCAATTCCTGGGCAGGGAACACAGGAGAAGCAACCATCTGCTTCTCCATCCCTTCCTCTTTCACACTCCCCTTTCACATTCTCTCTCTCACTATAGTCTCCTCCCACAGCCATGGCTCGATTGGTTCAGGCACATTGACCCCAAGTGCTGAAGATGGCTTTGTTGAGCCTCAGCTGCAGGTTCTAAAACAATAGCTTGGTTGTGAGTATAGTCCCAGACAGGTGTCACCAGGATGATACCAGTCAGGGCACAGGTGGGAATATGTCTCCTATCTCCCCCCCTCTCACTTGGAAAAAGAAGAAAAATAAATAAATAAAAATAAAAAGGTGGTGAATAAAGTAAAATAGAATAAGGCAAATGAATGGAACTACATTTTCAAATTCATGCCACAATTAGACTAAAAATAAAAATAAAATATATAATCTAAGTAATTTTTTTTTTTTTTTTTTTCTTTTTTCTGAAGCTGGAAACGGGGATAGACAGTCAGACAGACTCCCGCATGCGCCCGACCGGGATCCACCCGGCACGCCCACCAGGGGCGGTGCTCTGCCCCCCAGGGGGCGATGCTCTGCCCATCCTGGGCGTCGCCATATTGCGACCAGAGCCACTCTAGCGCCTGAGGCAGAGGCCACAGAGCCATGCCCAGCGCCCGGGCCATCTTTTGCTCCAATGGAGCCTTGGCTGCGGGAGGGGAAGAGAGAGACAGAGAGGAAAGCGCGGCGGAGGGGTGGAGAAGCAAAATGGGCGCTTCTCCTATGTGCCCTGGCCGGGAATCGAACCCGGGTCCTCCGCACGCTAGGCCGACGCTCAACCGCTGAGCCAACCGGCCAGGGCTCTAAGTAATTTTTTAAACCAGAATTATATCTATATACTCCCACAACAATTAAAGAAAAAAAAACAATTAAAAACAAAGTTTTAAGCTATACTCAGTGTGTCATTACAGTGGCATGAGTTCACTGTTCTGAAACCTTCCCTGGGCACCCAAAGATTCAGCAAATAAGTAACCCTGAGGGAGAGGGAGGGAGCTCCACTCCCGGGGAAGGTGCTGTGCACACGGAGAAGGAGGGGCTGCAATGAACTCTGCGTTGTCCAACAAGAACTGGCAATCTCAGTTTTAATTCATGAGATTTTACATGTATAATAGATAGAAATTTATATGTTATATGTCAACATCTATACAGTTCCCATATCCCATTCTTTCTGACCCACCTCCTGTGGGTAAATAATCCTTTAGTTTCTTCCTTTCTAGTTTTTCTTCTTGTGCTTCTTTTCTATGCATTTCCCAGTAGGCTTCTCTGAGAACACTTTGAATTCTCAAAGCAAAGAACACATCATCTAAAACTTTAAAATGAGTAACAACAGTAATGGATTATATTGTAGTTCAGAGAATAAGTAAGAATCCATGAGTCCATAATGATATATGTACATAAATAAATAAACATTAAACAAGTACAGAATAAGAGTAAGTTCCTTATTGTAGGAGATTACATGTAATAAAATAGAAGAAAATATAGAATTAGAAAAATCTCCATTTGGCACCATATTTGCGATATTTTAGTCATTTAAGAATCCCCAATGAATGTTAAATATAGTGGGTAAAATTTTAATAAAGAAAACGGTATGTTTATACAGTATCAAAATAACTACCTAAATGATTCTTACATCAAGCTTAAAATAGTAACTTTAAGAAAATGGTATCTTTTGTATGTGGCTTTCCAATTTTCCCAGGACCATTTATTGAAGAGGCTATCTTGTCTCCATTGTGTGTTTTTGGCTTTTTTGTTGAAATTTTTTTGTCCCTATATAGGTGGTTTTATTTCTGGACTCTTGATTCTATTCCATTGGTCTGTATTTCTCTTTTTCTGACTATACTGTTTATTGTGACTCTACAGTATAATTTGAAGGCACTAGTGATACCTTTGGCTTCATTCTTTTTCCCAAGATTGGTTTGGCAATTTGTAATTTTTTATGTTTCCTTAAAAAACTAAGGATTTTTTGTTCTATTTATTTTTTTAAAAAAATGACATTAGGATATTGATGGGGATTGAATTAAATTTATGTATTGCTTTGGGCAATATGGCATTATACTGAGTGAAATTAGTAAATCAGAAAAAGCTAAGAGCTATATTTTTCACACATTAGTGGGATATAACACTGACAGGCGTGGACATAGATAAAAGTGAAGTGGTTACCAGGGGGAGGGGGAGGAGGATAAGAGTAGGAGGAGAGAGTAAAGAGAAACAAATATACCAGGACGAAGAAGGATTTGACGTTGGGTGATGGGGACACAACATAATCTACAGTTCAAATGTTACAGAAATGTCTACCTGAAACCTCTGTACTTTTACTGAACAATGTCACCATACTAAATTTAAGTTTCTAAACAGAAATTTTTTAAAAAGAAAGAAAATGGTAACTTTACACTGGAGAACCTGGAAGACACCACCATAGCTAACAGATCATAAATAAAAACACCACTAATTTGAAAAATTAATGTCAAATGCCTTCTATTAAAATGCATTGTGGTATATCTGCTCAAAACCCAAGCCCGAAATATACATACATACATACATACATACATATACATAGAAAGGAAATGTAGCAAAATGTTAATTCAACCATTGGGGAGTCTGTGTGAAGCCTTCCTGCAATAGTCTGTATCATTTTTACAGCAATTTTATACATTTAAATCATTTAAAAATAAAAGTATGAATTATCTCCTACCCTGCTGGAACAGTGCCCAAAAAAGGAGCCCTGGGCATCACTGGAATCAGGGACACTGTCCACCAGGACTCCAGTCCCTCCGGCTACAGCTCCCAAAAGGCAGTCAGAAATTATCCCAAAGCTTGGGGACTGAGTTTCAGTCTCTCATTAGTAATTAAGTCTTGTCTTGGACTCATTTCCCTGGAGCTGGCTGAGGAGAATGAAGGTCTCTAGAAGGGCCAGGGCCACAGATGCTTCTTCTCTGTGTCTGGACCTAAGGCCTCCTGAAGAAACCTGAGGAGTCGGGCAGCAGTCTGGAGCAGAAGGGTCTGACTCAGCAGTGACGGGCACAGGTCAGAGGGGCTGGGACTCTGCCCTTGGCGACGGGTCTGTCTGTGTGCTAGCGGGTTGTGTGGGACTCTGTGTCCATGACTGGGTGTGTCTTTATATATTGTGAATGTTTTATACATGCTCCTTGATAGATGCTGAGTGTGTGCTTGTGTGTGTGTGTGTTCATGTGTGTGTATTATCTGCACCCATGACCTCAAGTATTTCCTTTGGAGTCCTCCTTCCGGGGCTCCATCAGCTGAGCTATTCAAACTCTCAGCAATTCTCTATTTCTTAAAACAGATCAGTTATCAGTTCCTGCATGTGACTGTGTCACTTAGATGTTTAAAATCTTTTATTACTTTATGAAACATCCCAGGCAAAAATTAAAAATACCCAGGCACCATGCTGTGTGAGGTTATTTGGCAGAATCACTATAAATATGGGTGAGATCTTAGAAAGGTTACTTAAGTTCTTTGCCCTCCGTTTTCACATCTATAAAATGGAAGGAAGGAACTTTGGTTGTGAATTTCCAGACGCCCTCAGTAAATGCTTATTGTACAAATAGAAGTCAATGTATTTGAGATTTTTTTGTCAGTTGAAAATTATATAAATATAAAGAAACAAACTATCTAGAGAGAGAGAACTAAAAATTTTGGATAACATTTTGTCCTCAAAGCTCTAAAATAGTATATTGTATTTCACTCTCCTGAGTAAGAAAACAAAACTTCCCTTGTGCGATGGGTAAGAGTGAGAGTTCCATCACACAGACATGTAAGACTGAACCTCATGATGTAGCTAAAACTTGGTAAGTTATAACTTAAGGAAAACATATTATTGCATTACTATATTACAAATTTCATATACAGTGTGTCCGTAAAGTCATGGTGTGCTTTTGACTGGTCACAGGAAAGCAACAAAGTTGATAGAAATGTGAAATCTGCACCAAATAAAAGGAAAACTCTCCCACTTTCTCCCACTGCACTATTCAGTGCAGTTCGATGTGGGCTCATGCACAGATTTTTTAGGGCTCCTTAGGGAACTATCCCGTATAGCTTCTACAGACTCGTCACTGACTGATGGCCTACCAGAACGGGGTTTCTCCACCAAACTGCCAATTTCCCTCAACTGCTTATCCCACCAAGTATGTTATTCCTATGTGGTGGCGCTTCATTATAAACGCGCCGATATTCACGTTGCACTTTGGTCATGGATTCAAATTTAGTGAGCCACAGAACACACTGAACTTTCTTCTGTACTGTCCACATCTCGACTGGCATGGCCGTGGGCTGCTCCGCTGTATACATGGTGTTACGTTATCATCTGCACATGCGCACATGCTGCCACATCATCCTACAGAAACTGGGAGGGTTTTCCTTTTATTTGGTGCAGATTTCACATTCTATCATCTTTAATGCTTTCCTGTGACCGGTCAAAAGTGCACCATGACTTTACGAACACACTGTATTACAGATTCAGATATACACACATGTGTGTCATTCTGACCTGAGACTGTATAATTTTGTGCTGAAAGAATTTGTATCATTTATGTTTCCTTTTCTTAAAAATTAAAATAGTTGAAAGAAACAAGTGCATAGTGTCACTGTGAAGAGGTCTTTAACTCTGGGAATGGAGGCTGATGTGTGAACTTTATCAGGAAAGGTAGGTAAAGCCTTCAGCCCAGTACCAAATGTCCACCAAAGTGTTTAGCATTATTCTGAAAGGAAGTTTGCAGACTACTCCGGCTTTAGAGCTATTTAGGCATCAATGACGTTTAATGGCCACCCAATTCTAGAGTGTCCATGAGGTTAGAGCTTCCAGGTCAGTGGGAATCGAAATGTTCACAGGAGGAGTGTGAGAACTCTTCAGCAATGCCAGTCAGCACTGAGTTTCATGTTACTTTAAGGCACAAACAACCTATAGCAGTTTTCTGGGCTCATCCTCTATTTCTGTCACAGTGAGTCAGTGTGGTGTGGCTCTGGCCTGGGGTCGAAACTGTCCCTCCATGCCCATCACTATCTAACCTCACAGAAGTGGGGATCTTGCTTTTTGGTTTTTGTTTACTGCTCCATCTCAGTCCTTAGTAGAGGTCCAGACAGAGACTCTGTATTCAATAAATAATGGTGAGTGCAACATGAACATCCTCTGGCATCTGTAATGAGGTATCGCAGCTGCTTTAATAGTGTGTTGTTTTCCTGGAGCCACTCTGGGTTAGAGCGAGGATGCACACTCCCACAGGTGTCATAAATTGTTGTGTGTGTGTTTTTTAAAAGAATATTATTCCTGGAAAATGACAGCATGAAACATGATGGTCCTCGGTGTCCTTTCCAGGTTGCTGAGAGTCCCAAACTTCCTTCCTCCCCAGCAGACGGAGAGCAGCATGGGGCCCGAGAACCAGAGCAGCGTGTCCGAGTTCCTCCTCCTGGGGCTCCCCATGCGCCCAGGGCAGCAGCGCGGGTTCTTCACCCTGTTCCTGGGCATGTACCTGACCACGGTGCTGGGCAACCTGCTCATCATCCTGCTCATCAGGCTGGACTCCCGCCTGCACACGCCCATGTACTTCTTCCTCAGCCACTTGGCCTTCTCTGACATTTCTCTGTCATCTGTCACTGTCCCGAAGATGCTCATGAACATGCAGACTCGGCAACAATCCATCTCCTATGTGGGATGCATTGCTCAGGTGTATTTTTTCATACATTTTGTTGGTCTTGACAATTTCCTTCTGGCAGTGATGGCATATGACAGGTACGTGGCCATCTGTCACCCTCTACACTACACCACCATCATGAGGGAGGGGCTGTGTGTGCTGCTGGTGAGTGTCTCCTGGATTTTGCCCTGTGGCACTGCCCTGTTGCACACCCTCCTTTTGGTCCGACTGTCCTTCTGTGCCAACAACACCATCAGCCACTTCTTCTGTGACCTCGCTGCACTCTTGAAGCTGAGCTGCTCTGACATCTCCCTCAATGAGCTGGTCATCTCCGCTGAGGGAGGAATGCTCTTATTCCTGCCTTTGTGTATTATTCTGGGCTCATATGTCCGAATAGGGACCATTATCCTGAGGGTCCCCTCCACTGAGAGACTCCTTAAAGCCTTTTCTACCTGTGGCTCCCATCTCTTTGTGGTGTCCTTATACTACGGGACACTCTCAGGTGTTTACTTTTTCTCCTCATCATGGGATTTCAAGGACATCACTGCTTCGGTCATGTACACGGTAGTTACCCCCATGCTGAACCCCTTCATCTACAGCCTGAGGAACAGAGACATCAAACAGGCCTTGGAAATGTGTGTCAATAGGGTTACCATCTTTAAGTGGCAATCACTACATCCTCTTATTGCAGTCAGGAGCAAGTGAGACATAGCTTTTAAATTATTGTATGGTCGACATCTCCATGTACCTTTAATAGAATAATCATTCTGTTGTCACTATGTTCAGTGTATCATTAGGATTGTTAATAATTATATATATCTGATTAATATTTTTTCCTTGCTTATCATCTCTTCTAATAATATGCGCCAAATATTATGTAAAAGCATGGCACTATTCTAAATGTGGATTCTCCTTTTTCCTTTGACGTAACATCCGTTTTTGCTTATGTCTTGAGGACTCAATGATTTAGCATCATGAACTGCTTCTGATGAACATGGTTTGTTTGTTTTTAAACTGATCCCTTTATGCTGGTTCGCACTAGCTTTAAGCTGATTGATGTCATTCTTCCCAAATCACGTTCAATGACATGATGTTGGCGGACTGCAATCAGCCATGGTAGGAATAATTACACTATGAAATGTGCAGGTAGTACAAAGCGAGGCCTTTTAAAACACAGAGAGGGAGACTTTTATAAATGTATTAAATGACACCCCACTTCCTTTATAATTAGGAGATATTTCTAGCAATGAGTCCTACCTAATACCTTATCTACTTCTGATATTAATATATTTAGAGCTATATCTACTGATATAGATACATTTACAGATAGATAGAGAAATAGAGATACTATAATAGTATATGAAGTAAAGATGGAGTTTTTTTAAGGTAAATGTTTACATAATATTTCATTACTATCACTTTAATGTTTTTAAGAGTTTATCTCTTTGAAGTGTCCATTGTTAATAGTGTAAAGTTGGATTATTGTTTTTATGTAGAGCAACCATTAGTATATTTATGGAGAATGTTATCTACTGACATCTAAGGTAATCATAATATCTTTGCACTTCTATTTTCCATATTACTTATTATTTTATTATTTTATTGTATACACCTGTTTCACACTTATTCTCTTGCTTTTCTCCTTTTTATTTATTAGAACATATTTTGTTACACCATCTCCTGTCTTTAGCCTATTAGTCATTCACCATTATTGTATTTTTACAACTTCTTTCTGTTCTTTCTGATGACATTACTTTTCACTTTCACCTTAATTATTTAAATTGCATTTTAATATTCAGAACATGAAATTTACCATTTTAGTCCTTTGATGTCTAGAATTCATAGACATTAAGGCCACTCATCACCCATATCTCATTTGCAACCCTTAAAGAATACACTGTAGAACATCAATACATTTAAATATTTCTCTGATGTGAACAATAAGAACAGTGATATCTATGAATTAGTATGGAGAAATATCAGAATACCTGGTTAAATGGGAAAAGAGCAATGGGTAAAGTAGCATTTACAGCATGCTACCATTTATGTAAAAATTAAAGAAAAATACAGTGTACATATGGCTGCCTATTTGAGCACACAGAGACACTGGAAGAATATAGAAACTAATGACATTTTTACCTACAGTATGTGGGGCAGAAGAATCAGATTAGTATGATTATTTGTATAGTTGTGATTATGTTGTCTTTTGTCACTACAAAATAAATAAAAGGGGTGGTGAGCCTGACCTGTGGTGGCACAGCGGATAATGCGTCGACCTGGAACACTGAGGTCGCTGATTTGAAACCCTGGGCATTCCCGGTCAAGGCACATATGGGAGTTGATGCTTCCTGCTCCTCCATTCTTATCTCTCTCTCTCTTCCTCCACTCTTAAAAATGGTAAAAGAAAAAAAGACATGGTGAATAAAGCAAGAGAGAAGAAAACAAATCAAATGAACCTAACTATATTGCAGATTACTACCATAATTAGACTAAAGGATTAAATAAGTAAGCTAAGTAATTATTGATCCCAGAATCATATGTATATTCAATCACCATAAAAAATGAAGACAATGTGTTAGTTGTAATATGTTATTAACAGTATTATGATTTCAAGATTCTATTTTACTATTATTATTACCAGAATGGTGGGGAGGCAGGGAAGCAGATAGACTCCTGCATGCACCCTGACTGGAATCCACCTGGGAAGTCCCATAATAGGTGATGCTCTGCCCATCTGAGACAGCTGCTCCATTGCTCAGCAACTGAGCTATTTGAGCACCTGAGGTGAGGCCAAGGAGCCATCATCAGGACCAAGGGCCAACTCGTTCAAACCTTTTGAGAACTGGCTGCTGGAGGGGGGAGAGAGAGAGAGAGAAAAGGGGAAGGAGTGGGTGCTGAAGAATATAGGTGCTTCTTCTGTGTGTCCTGACTGGGAATCGAACCTGGGACTTCCATACACTGGGCCTACGTTTCACCACTGAGCCAACCAGCCAGGGCTGATTTCAAGATTCTGAAACAGCTCACCATGTGTCCAAAGATTCAGAATATTAATATAGAGAAAAAGGAGTAAGTCCTCCCTCACGGGGAAGGTGCTGTGCACGTGGAGAAGGAGAGGCTGGAGAGAACTCTCTGTTGTCAAACTAGAATGACAAATATCAATTTGAACTCATGGATTTAAGAAAGTATAAATAAATAGAAATGTATATGTTCTATGTCAACATGTCACTGTTCCCATCCCCTATACATTTTTATCAAGAGAGAGAGACAGAAAGAGAGAGAGAGAGAGAGAGAGAGGCAGAGAGAGAGAGAGACAGAGAGACAAGAAAGGAGAGAAATGAGAAGCATAGTAAATTCTTCATTGTGGCTCCTTAGCTCTTCCTTGATTGTTTCCTCATACATGCCTTGACCGCGGTGGTGGGGGCAGAGGTCTGCAGCTTAGCCAGTGACTCCTTGCTCAAGCCAGTGAGCTCTGAGCTCAAGCCAGTGACCATGGGGTCATGTCTATGACTCCACGCTCAAGCCAGCAACCCTGATCTCACACTGGCTAGCCCGCAGTTAAGTCAGCGACTTTGGAGTTTCAAACCTGGGACCTCTGCACCCCAGACCAATGCTCTACCCACTGTATCACCACCTGGCCAGGCCCATCCCACATTCTGTCAACTTCTGACACACCTCCTATCAGTAAATATTCCTCTAGTTTCTTACTTTCTATTTTTTACTTCTTTGTTTCTTTTTATATATTGTATATTTACCCCATGGCTTCTCTAAGATCATTTAATATCCTTAAAAGTAATGAACATATCTAAAGTTCAAAATGAATAGCAATAGTAATGGTTTATAACTCAGAGAATAAGAAGAATCATTAGTCCATAATGAATGAATGAATGAATAAATAAATAAATAAATAGCTAATGAGTGGAGAGTAAGGATAAATTTCTTCTTTTAGGAGAATACAATTAAAACACAAAGAAGAAATGACAAGAGTAGAAAAATCACCATTTGACCACCACATCTGCAATAATTTTGTCACATAAGAATCACCAATGGGTGTTAAATATAGTGGGTGAAATTATAATAAAAAAATATTATGCTTATCTAGTTTAAACACATCTACTTAAATGATACCTCTAAATTACAAAGTGAAAATAGTAAGTTTTTTTAAATTCATTTTTAATTAATTTGGATAACATGGTTTGCCAAGCCATAAATGATTCAAGTGTCCAACTCACTATCATCCCATCTACATGTGCTTTGTGCACCCCTTGCCCCATGCAGGTCTCTCTCTGACCCCGAACCCCCACTCTGCACTTCTCTCCCCACCTCCTCACCCCTTTCCCTCGGGCTGTGGCCACCCTTCTCTCTGTACCCATGTGTTATGTGTATATGTTTTCTTAGCTAATCCCCTTATTTCATCCCGTCCCTCACCCTTCCCTCTGATAACAATGTATCTGGTCCATGTCTCCATGAATTTGTTTCTACTTTGTCCATCAGTGTATTGTGTTCATTAGATATCACATATGAGTGGGATCATATGGTATTTAAAAAATGGTAACTTTATGGTAGAAAACAAAGCAGTCACCACCGTAGCCAGCTGATCAAGAATAAAAATACTAATCATTAAAAAAATTAATATCATAACTAATATGCACTGTGGCACATCTGCTGAAAATCTAACCTTTAAAAATACATAAATATATGTATACACACACAGAAGACATACATAATAAAATATTAATTAAATTATTGGGGAATCTGGATGAAACCTGTCCAGGAATCCTTTATATCATTTTCACAACTTTTCTATATTTTTAAAATCACTACCAAATAAATAGTTTAAAGTTCTTCATCCTGTTGGAACAATGACTAAGAAGTAAGGAGCCCAGGGCATCACTGGAATCAGGGACACTGTCCCCCAGGACTCCAGTCCCTCTGGCTCTGGGACACACAGCTCCCCAAAGGGCAGTCAGAAAGTAGCCCGAAGCTTGGGGATGGTGTTTCAGTCTCTCATTAGTAATTAAGTCTTGTCTTGGACTCATTTCCCTGGAGATAGCTGAGGAGAATCAAGGTCTAGAAGGGCCAGGGCCACAGATGTTTCTTCTCTGTGTCTGGACCTAAGGCCTCCTGAAGAAACCTGAGGAGTCGGGCAGCAGTCTGGAGCAGAAGGGGTCTGACTCAGCAGTGACAGGCACAGGTCAGAGGGGCTGGGACTCTGCCCTTGGCCATGGGTCTGCCTGTGTGCTAGCGGGTCATGTGGGACTCTGTGTCCATGACTGTGTGTGTGCCTGCATGTATTGTGTCTGTTTCAGTATGTGCTTGTCTGACAGGTGTGTGTGTGTGTGTGTGTGTGTGTGTGTGTGTGTGTGTGTGCGCGCTATGTATCTGAATCACAGCCTGGCAATTTTCCTGAGTTAGACCCTACCTAGGCCCTGTTTTAGTGGGTATAGGCCAAGTGATCACCTCCTGCTGTGTGACTAGGGACTCCTGGTTCATGCCTGTGACAATAAACACCTGCAGCAGAGCTGGGCATCTGGAGTGAGACTGTTGTCTCGGCTGCTGAACAAGAAGATGCTGACCTCACAAGGGACCAAGGTCCGATAGGGCTCACACCTCTCTCTGCAGCATGTGCTGCAGCCAGTGCCAGCTTTGTTTGTGGGGGACATACTCGTGTGGGAGAGCAGGAAGGTGTATTGTTTGCTTTTCTCTGTATGTGTGTTACTATGTGTATGTGACACGTGCATGGTGCAGGTGGGGGTGTAATGACCACACCTGTGACCGAATAGGCAGACCTGCCCCATGCTGACTGCCCTCCCCCAGCAGGGGGTGGGTCAGAGGGGGTGGGAGCATGCCTCTCAGTAACAGGAGCGGGTGTGCTGATGGTGTAGGAAGTGTGTGGCTGGAGTGCATATTTTGTTGGTATGTATTTTAGTGAGATTTTGGAAAATTGTGGGGTCTTGTGTGTTTCTAGTGATGTGTTTGTACAGAGCCTGAGTTATATGTGGTGGGTTGAGTATTCACTGAGTGTGTCATGAATAAGAAGTGTTGATGTGACTTATGAGTGTGTTTGTAGAAGTGGTACTTGTGTGTTGTGTATGTCTCACTTTGTGTGTTAATTGTATGTATGTATACAAGTGTTTATGAGCTGAACCATGTATTGGCTGTACTTCCCTTAGGATAGGAACTTGGGAACAGGTGACTGGTAACATGAAACATGGTGTGTGTGTGTGTGTGTGTGTGTGTGTGTGTGTGTGTGTGTGTAATCTGCACCCATGACCTCAAGTATTTCCTGAGGTGTCCCCCTACTGGGGCATCACAGCTGAGATCACCAACCTCTAAGCACCTCCCTGTTCCTGAAATAGATCTCCGGTCATTTTCATGAACCTGAGCATGATTAAGCCATTTACAAGTTTACAACCCTTTGTTTACCCTATGAAACATCCTTGGCCAAAAGAAAAATACCCCAGGCATCATGTTGTGTGAAGTTATCGGACAGAATCACCTTTAAATAGTGAGGAGACCCTGAGAGAGTTTCTTAAATCCTCATTACAAAGATGAAAGAATTACACTTCTTGTGAATCTTACTGAGGCCTCAGTAAATATTTATTGTATGAATAGAAGTTATCATGCTTGAGAATTTTGTGTCAGTTGAAAAGTAGGTAAATTTGAAGGAATCAAATTATTTTTTAAGAAGACTAAGAAAATTTTGCACATTTTTGTATCCTCAGAGCTGTAAAATAATATATAAATACAAGTGTGTCCATAAAGTCATGGTGCACTTTTGACCGGTCACAGGAAAGCAATAAAAGATGACAGAAATGTGAAATCTGCACCAAATAAAAGGACAACCCTCCCAGTATTTGTAGGATGATGTGGCATCATGTGCGCATGCGCAGATGATGACATAACACCTCGTATACAGCGGAGCAGCCCACGGCCATGCCAGTCGAGATGTGGATGGTACAGAGGAAAGTTCAGTGTGTTCTGTGGCTCACTAAATTTGAATCCGTGACCAAAGTGCAACATGAATATCGGCGCATTTATAATGAAGTGCCACCACATAGGAATAACATTACTCGGTGGGATAGGCAGTTGAAGGAAACCAGCAGTTTGGTGGAGAAACCCCATTCTGGTAGGCCATCAGTCAGTGACGAGTCTGTAGAGGCTATACGGGATAGCTACCTAAGGAGCCCTAAAAAATCTGTGCATGAGCCCACATCGAACTGCACTGAATAGTGCAGTAGGAGAAAGTGGGAGAGTTTTTCTTTTATTTGGTGCAGATTTTGCATTTCTATCATCTTTTGTTCTTTTGTTGCTTTCCTGTGACCGGTCAAAAGTGCACCATGACTTTATGGACACACTGTGTTGTACTTGGCTCTCCTAACCAACAAAAGGGAAGCTCCCGTATGTGATGGTTAAGTGCATGGGTTCTGATCACACACGTTAGACTGAACCCCGTGAAGTAGCTAACACTTGATAATATTTAATTTATAGAAAATCATAATACACATATGTGAAGTTATATACATTACATCAGGGTTCCCCAAACTACAGCCCACGGGCCACACATGGCCCCCTGAGGCCATTTATCTGGCCCCCGCCGCACTTCCTGAAGGGACACCTCTTTCATTGGTGGTCAGTGAGAGGATGCATCCTGTGCTCCTGGAGTACTGTATGTGGTGGTGCCGCAAAGTGCGGCATTGCTCACGTACGGTACTACTTCTGATGACGCGGGACGCACGCATCACAGCTGTGGAAGTGCATCATATCACTTGTTACGGCTAGCAGTGACAAATATGGAACTGGACATTGACCATCTCATTAGCCAAAAGCAGGCCCATAGTTCCCATTGAAATACTGGTCAGTTTGTTGATTTAAATTTACTTGTTCTTTATTTTAAATATTGTATTTGTTCCTGTTTTGTTTTTTTTACTTTAAAATAAGATATGTGCAGTGTTTATAGGGATTTGTTCATAGTTTTTTTTTATAGTCCAGTCCTCCAACAGTCTGAGGGACAGTGAACTGACCCCCTGTGTAAAAAGTTTGGGGACCCCTGCATTAATTACATACTACTCGTATTATAGAAATATACACATGTCGGTGTGATGCTCTTTCCCCTACTGCACTGTGGTGTACCTGCACCATTTGCATCAATTATGTTTCTAATTCTTAAAAGTTAAAATAAGTTAGCCTAGCCAGGTGGTAGTGCAGTGGATAGAGGGTCAGACTGGGACACAGAGGACCCAGGTTCGAAACCCTGAGGTTGCCAGCTTGAGCACAAGGTTGCTTGCTTGAGCAAGGGGTCACTTGCTCTGCTGTAGCCCCCTGGTCAAGGCACATATGAGAAAGCAATCAATGAACAACTAAGGAACCTCAACGAAGAACTGATGCTTCTCATTTCTCTCCCTTCCTGTCTGTTTGTCCCTATGTGTCCCTATCTCTGTCTCTCTCTTTCTCTATTATCAAAAATAAAAAACTTAAAATGGGTTAAATAACAGAAATCATTATTTCAGCTATGCAGTGGTCTTAGTATCTGTACCTACAAGACTGTACTGTGAATGTAATTAGAAAACAAAGGTTATGAAAGAGGGTTTGCAGACTAGTCTGGTTATGGAGCTCTTCTGGAATCAAGGGCTTTAAACAATGACCTGTTTCTAGAGTGCCATGACTTTACAGATCATGGAACCTGGCGAGCTCGAGGAGTGTGACAACGCTCCAACAATGTCAACTCAGCTTTGGAGTCTCGTGTCACTGCACAGCACAAACTACTGATTCCAGTTTCAGTGGCTCATCTTGTAATTCTGCCACAGTGAATTGGTATGGTTTGACTCTGTCCTGCTGTAGAAATTATTTGTCTGTTCCCATCATGATACAAACTCAATGAAAAGGGGTAACTTGTTTTTTCTGTTCACTGCTGCATCTCAGTCCTCAGGTGAGGTACAAACACAGACTTGATATTCAATATGTAATGGTGAATGACACAGAACCTCCTTCTTGCTTCTGTGTAATGAAGTCCTTGGCTGTTTGGGGGTGCAATAATTTCTGAATCAGATTGGTATAGAGCAAAGATGCATATATCAGAAGGTGTGATAAATTAATAAGAGTGTAGTTAAAAAGTCAAACTTTTCCCAAGAAATTACAATGTGAACCATGATGTCCCTGGCTGTGCTTTCCAGGTTGCTGAGAGTCCCAAACCTCCTCCTCCCCAGCAGACAGAGAGCAGCATGGGGCCCGAGAACCAGAGCAGAGTGTCTGAGTTCTTCCTCCTGGGGCTCCCCATGCGGCCAGGGCAGCAGCGCGGGTTCTTCACCCTGTTCCTGGGCATGTACCTGACCACGGTGCTGGGCAACCTGCTCATCATCCTGCTCATCAAGCTGGACTCCCGTCTGCACACGCCCATGTACTTCTTCCTCAGCCACTTGGCCTTCTCTGACATTTCTCTGTCATCAGTCACTGTCCCAAAGATGCTCACAAACATGCGGATTCAGCAACAATCCATCTCCTATGTGGGATGCATTGCTCAGATGTATTTTTTCATGTTTTTTGGTGGTCTTGACAATTTCCTTCTGGCTGTGATGGCATATGACAGGTATGTGGCCATCTGTCACCCTCTACACTACACCACCATCATGAGGGAGGGGCTGTGTGTGCTGCTGGTGGCTGGCTCCTGGATTGTGTCCTTTGTCAATGCCCTGTTGCACACCCTCCTCTTGGTCCGACTGTCCTTCTGTGCCGACAACACCATCACACACTTCTTCTGTGACCTCACTGTATTCCTAAGGCTAAGCTGCTCTGACATCTCCCTCAATGACCTGGTCATTTTCACAGAAGGAGGTATATTTTTATTTCTACCTTTGGGTGTTGTTTTGGGCTCATATGTCCGTATAGTGATGATCATCCTGAGGGTCCCCTCAACCAAGAGACTCTTTAAAGCCTTTTCTACCTGTGGCTCCCATCTCCTTGTGGTGTTCTTATACTACGGGACACTTGCAGGTGTTTACCTTTTCTCCTCAGCATGGGATTCCAAGGACATCATTGCTTCGGTCATGTACACAGTAGTTAGCCCCATGCTGAACCCCTTCATCTACAGCCTGAGGAACACAGATATCAAACAGGCCTTGGAAATGTGTATCAGAAGGGTTAACATTTGTAAGTGGCAATCACTAAATCCTCTTATAGCAGTCAGGAGCAAGTGAGACATAGCTCCCAAAATTACTGAGTGGTGGATATCTCCATATAACTTTTTTGAATAGGCATTCTGTTGTCATGTATAAGTGTTGTTAATATGTCACCTAGGTCAGCTTTGCTAGTTGCCAGCTGGATTGTTACTAATTTTTATTTCTGTTTCATATATTTGACTTGTACATCAACTTCTATAAGATATGCAAAACCTTATGCAAAACGTTACATAATTATAATTGTACATTTGTTTATTTCTTCTTTGAAATATGTCACATTTTGCCTTTTCTTTTCTTTGTTATTGTGGAGACACTGATTTAGCATCATGACCCGCTCCTAGTGAGCTCTCTCTCTAATTGGTTCCTTTATGCTGGTTTACACTGGCTTTAAGCTGGTTTGGCACAACTCTTCTCAATTCATATTTGATGATATTGTATTGGTAGACTGCAATAGTCATAGTAAGTATAATTACACTATGAGAACTGTCATGTGCTAAGAACAAGGTTTTCAGTAAAAGGAGAGAGGCTTTTTAAAGATGCATTTAACAACACATCACTGCATTTATAATTAGGAGATATTTTCAGAAATGGGTCCTAACTTAATATCTCCTGTACTGTACAGCTGATATGAGTATTGTTACTTTATATCTCGCTATATAGCTATAGAGAGAGATACAGATACAAATATAGATACAGATACTAGTAGAGTATAGGTAGTAAGGATGTAAGTTTCCTGTGGTTAGTGTTTATATAATATTTTCTATTCCATCACATTCACTTTTCTACATCCTTATACCTGTGATGTCCATTGTTGACAGTGTAACATTAAATCTTGCTCTATTTATGTGGACAATTATTATATTTCTGGAGAATTTTATCTATTGGCATATAATGCAATCAGAATACATGTGAATGTATATTTTTCATGGAACTATGCTCTAATTTGCTACATCTGTTTCACATTTATTCTCCCAGGTTTCCCTCTCTTTTAATTAAATATATATTTTGCTAATTCTTTTACTCTATATTAACTTATTAATGATATGATAATTTATTATAATTATTTTTCTTGGAGTGCACAAAGATTAATTCTTACTTTATCTTAAATTACACTGGGGAACAAATTTTTTTTCATTTTCTATTGCATGAGGTTTTAGAACTGTTTCCATATATTTCTGCTTCGCTGATTCCAAATCTAAAATCCAGTTTTTGGTGTATGCTTCAGTTTTTATGCAATTTTAATTTCTTTTTGTTACAGTTAATGGCATGCATTGGTTTTTAAATTGGAGTTAAAGGGCAATGACTCTTGGATTTAACATAACCACAAGGCAATTAATGTTTTACAAGCATCACTTTTACATAATTGTAGTTGTTTTTAAATGTAAAAAATTATTCTCTGATAAAAACACTCTCTTATTTTGTTTTAAGGTTGAATCATGGCTTTGAGTAGGGTAAATGTAAGAATAGTCCTGATACCTTCTGTTATATATGTGGCTGTTACACACTTCAACTTCAAAGGTGCAATATTTCATGATTTGTGACATGTGCATATATTGCCTATTTTCAAGTTCCTCTTGGCAATCAAGACAACAATTGAGCTCCTCATATTATGTGTCATAATTGTGAGGAAATGATTTGTGACTGGACAAAAGGAAAATGCAAAAAAAATGCCTTTTGGTATTCCCATGGTTTGGCGTGAACCTAAGGACCACAGCAGTGACTGTTATTTCTGTCTGATCCATACAAAGGGCATCGGCAAGAAAAAATGGCATATGATCGCATATCCTAATATTTCTTCAGCAATGAGACCTATCCCACACTGTGAGACATTCCCAGTTCCAGTTTTCAATGGTTTTATTTCTTCTAAGGATGAAGAAAGTGAACATGGTGATCAAGAGCATTTTGATAAGATGCATGAGGAAATGGTTGTAGAATCTGAAGGGTCTTCTTCTGATGCCAAGAAATCATTTACCCCTCAGCAGTTTAACCAACCTGAATTGAATGATTAGTAAGAGATTTGGGCCTATCAAAGAAAGCAGCTGAGTTATTAGCCTCCAGGCTTCAAGAAGAGAATGTATGATACTTCACCAGTCAGCTAAAGTATCCCATTTCAGGAAGCATGAACAATTTTTTGTGGACTTTTTTTTGAAGACAAACACTTTGTTTACTGTCATGTCAGTAGTCTTCTCAGATAGCTAGGTGTTACCACTTACAGTCCAACAGAATGGCGGCTATTTCTTGACAGCTCTAAATGGAGTCTGAAATGTGTTCTCCTACACAACAGTAATGTTTATGTGGCGGTTCCAATTGGTTATTCAACTCATCTGTGAGAAGATTATAGTGACATAATTATTGTCCTTGACTTTCTGAAGTATGAGGAGCATAACTGGATCATTTGTGTGGATCTTAAGATGGTAAATTTCCTGCTAGGAACAGAGAGGTTTAACAAAGTATCCTTGCTTTCTGTGTTTGCGGGAGAGCTGAGCTTGGGAGAAACACTAGACACAGAAAGAGTGGCCGAAATGTGAAGCTCTGGAAGTAGGGATGCAAAGTATTGTGAATGAACCTGTAGTTAATTGAGACAGGATCATTTTTCCCCCACTTAACATCAAACTTGGCTTAATGAAGCAGTTTGTTCAGGCTTCGAATAGAGAAAGTGAATACTTTCAACATATTATTTCTGCTTTTCCTGCTTTGTCTTTCAAGAAGATAAAAGCAGGTGTATTCGATGGACCTCAAATTTGAACCCACATATGTGATGAAGAATTTGCCAGGAAGATGAATAAGGAGAAGAAAGCAGCATGGCAGTCTTTTGTGGCAGTTACAAAGAACTTCCTTGGCAACAAAGAAGCTGAAAACTATGAACTTCTGGTTCAAAGGATGCTGTTGGTTTTCCATGACATTGGATGTAACATGAGTGTTAAGATTAACTTCCTGAATAGTCACCTTGATAAGTTTCCTGAAAATCTTGGAGCTGTTAGTGATGAGCAGACTACTGCTGGAGCATCAAACGAGATTGTCCTCAACAAGTACACAAATGCAAGAGCTACAAATGCAAATTTTTGCCTGAAAAGAATTTAAATAAGTTTTGCACAAATTTTATGATTAGAATAAGTGTTTTAATATGTTCTATTTTAAAATTATAGACAAAATCTGATGCAATCATATCTTTTAGTGTATTAGTGTATTTACTGCATTATATAAATTATTATATTTTCACAAAGATGATGCCCAAGAAGACATTCTATTTCATTATGTTAAACTAAATGTTGAAAATTTTACAATAAGATGAAAACCTAAAATCTTGAATTGCAAAAAAACTGTAGCTTACAGAGAAAAATTAATGTCAGATTTGAGATCACACACTTGAATTAGGTAAGAACAAGTGTTTTTGTATATGAAACAAAAATTTTGTTCTTCAGTGTTATTAATAGTATTTTTATATACAAAATGTATAATTTACTATTTTAGCCATAGGAGGTATACAGTGCAATGGCATTTGGGATACTCATCACCAATAACTCATTCTAGTAACCAAAGGGAACTCTGTAGATCATCAATGCAATGGAGTGTTTTGTAACTCTAAAAAATAAGAACCAAAGTGTCTGTAAATCAACACAGAAACATCAGAATACATGGTTCCATGGGGAAAAAAGCAACGCTAAACAAATATTTATAGCATGATACTTTTTATGTAAGAATAAAGGGGAAATACAATATATATAGGTATGCCTATTGATCAGAGACACAGAAAGAATAAGCTAGAAACTGATGAGATTGTTTAGCTACAGGACACTGGCAGAGAGATGGGGAGATGAGTATAATTGTTTGTAAACTTTGGGCTATGTTCTCCTTTGTTACTAAAACAAGAATAAAGAGGAAACATGATGAATAGAGCAAAATAGGACAAAATAAATAAATGAACATAACTGTATTTCAATTTTATGACACAATTAGACTAAAAATGTAAATAAAATAGTAACTTAAGCAATCTTCAACCCAGAATTTAGTCTGTATACTCTCATAACAAAAACAACAAAAAGCCCTGAATACAAAGTTTTAAGCTCTAACTCATTCATGTGTCTTTAACTGTGGTATTGGTTCACCATTCTGAAACAACTCAGCATGTGTGCAAAGATTCAGCAAGTAAGAAACCCTGAGGAAGAGGGAGGTGGTCCTCACTCCCAGGGAAGGTGCTGTGCACACGGAGAAGGAGGGGCTGGAAAGAACCCTGTGGTGTCCAACGAGAACAGATCTCAATTCAAACTCATGGGTTTTTAAAGGTATGAATTGATGGAAATGTATATGCTCTATGTCAACATCTACATCATTACCACCCCCAATCTTTCTGTCCCACTCTTGACCCACCTCCTGTGGGTAAACATTCCTTTAGTTTCTTACTTTCTAGTTTGTACTTCTTCTGTTCCTCTTCTATATATGTCCCAGTTGTCTTCTCTGAGATCATTGAGCATCCGTGCAAGAAATAAACACACCCAAAACTTCAAAACAATGGTAATGAATTATAACTCAGAGAACAAAAATCCACGAGTCCATAATGATTGAAATAAATAAATATGAAGCAAATGAATAAGGAAAAGGGTCAATTCCTTCTCACAGGAGAATACAACTAATAAACACAGAAGAACAGCTAGAATTAGAAAAATCACCATTTGGAAACCATTATTGCTATAATCTGATCATATAAGAATCAACAATGGATATAAAATATAATGGGTAAAAATATAATAATGAAAAATAATGTTTCCATAGTATCAAAATACCTACCCTCCCAAATCCTTATTAATTACAATCCTAAAATAGTGATTTTAAAAAATGGAAACTTCACAATAGAGAATTTGTCAGATATTCCCTTAGCCAACTGATCAATGATAAAATCACAAGAAATTAAAAATATTATATCACATGACTTCTAATAATATGCACTGTGGTTAATAACTGAAATTTTAAACTTGAAATACACATATTCATACAGACACAGAGAAAGTAAAATGTTGATTTAACCATTGGGGAGTCAGCCCAAAAATGATTTGATTCATTTTTACAACTCTTCAATAAATTTAAAATCATTTAAAAATATTAAAATCATTTGACTCATCTGGAACGATGACTAAGAAGAAAGGAGCCCAGAGCATCACTGGAATCAGGGACACTGTTCCCCAGGACTCCAGTCCCTCTGGCTCTGGGACACACAGCTCCCCAAAGGGCAGTCAGAAAGTAGCCCGAAGCTTGGGGACTGGGTTTCAGTCTCTCATTAGTAATAAGTCTTGTCTTGGACTCATTTCTCTGGAGCTGGCTGAGGAGAATGAAGGTCTCTAGAAGGGCCAGGGCCACAGATGTTTCTTCTCTGTGTCTGGACCTAAGGCCTCCTGAAGAAACCTGAGGAGTCGGGCAGCAGTCTGGAGCAGAAGGGGTCTGACTCAGCAGTGACGGGCACAGGTCAGAGGGGCTGGGACTCTGCCCTTGGCGATGGGTCTGCCTGTGTGCTAGCGGGTCATGTGGGACTCTGTGTCCATGACTTTGTGTGTGTGTGTGTGTGTGTGCGCGCGCGCGCGCTTGCACACGCAAGCACATAATATGAAGGAATGCTATTATCTGAAAGGGGACTAATAAAATTTTACACAACTTTGTATCCTCACAGCATTGTTGTGCTTTGCTCTCCTAACCAACAAAAGGGAAGTTCCCATGTGTGACGGTTAGGAGCTTGAGTTCTGGTTACACAAAACCCTGTAAAGTGGCTAATATTTGGTGATTTTAAATTTATAGAAAATGATAGTATGGGGGATTAAAAGATGTCAACTGAGTAGGCATACGTTCCAACTGCCACCTTCCAGAACTAAATTGGATTAGAACTTAATTTAAGAACAATCATCCTGAAAAACTCACTCTGAACAAAATGAAGAGGACTGTATAACCAAGGATCACAGAAGAAGCCTCACCGAGACTGTTAGGAAGGGTGGAGACATGGAAAGGCTGCCCCGCTCCTAGGAGTGAGGGGCGAAGGGACAAGGGAGGCTCCGGAGAGGCTCTCACTGCAGTAGGGTCGCCCTAAGAGGTGTGGGTGCTCAGCCCCAGGCCCGGAGGCGCAGTCCAGAGCTCCTGAGCCTAGAGAGGTGCCCAGACATAATTTGATGGTAAAAAGAGCCGAGTTTCTGTCTGTGTGAAAGAGAGAGCTTTCTGACTCAGACTCCGTCATAAAGGGCTCGCACAGAAAATCTCGTTCACAGCTACTTCCCTGGGGCTCCGGGGGAGGGAGAGCTGAGAAGACTGGAATTGTGTAAGGAGAGTGTAAATGTGCAGGTCCAGGGAGAGACTGGTTGGGGGACAGCCACCCTAACCCCTGTGCTGAGTCATTCTCCAGTACTATAGTTGTATCTTTCTTGGGCGGAGCTACCCCTCAGAGTGACATCAGCCTGGGGAAAAGCAACTGCTCCACCCTGGGAGTCTCACCTGCTCTAGTCAGTGTGAAGGTTTGCTCTGAGAGGCCAGGAAGAAGGGGGAGCATCAGTGACTCAGTTTTCTGGTACTGAGGCTGGAGCTCCCCCTCCCACACTCTGCCAAGTCTATGACTGGTACTTCCACCTCACACAAAACTCAGTTGAAACTGTGAGCTGGTAGACCACACCTCTGGGTCTCAGAGGCCACACCCACCAGACTCCTATGGCCACATCCTATTGAGGTCTGTGAAAAAACTCTGGACAGACTAAAACCTGGGGCCGAGGAGAAGAGCCACACCCACCATTGTTCCTAATCCCAAAATTGCAGCAGGCTCTAGACTCTAGATACCAACAAGCAGCCAGCAGACAGAGGCTGCAGAAGGAAGGACTCAGGGAATTTTTGCATTTTAAGCAGACTTTCCCCCAGGCCCAGTGTGGGTAAAAGCCTGGGTGTGCAGCTGATATTTCCATGTGCAACTGGGCCCAGCAGAGGCGGCCACAAACTCCAAATTGCTTGTATCTCCAAGAAGGTTGCTGAGGGTCAGTCATGGATCTTATCTCCTACTGGTCTGTGCCAGTTTTCTGTCAGGGAGGCACAGGGCTGGCACATCCAGTGGCCGGCTGCAGAGAGGGTTGTTCAGGACCTAACAACCCTTGCTAGAGTGGTAGCCTAGTGAAGGGCTCCTTACACCTGGCCCAGCTGAGGTGAGTTCTGCTCTCTTTGATCAGCACCTACACAGCAGCTCATGTGCATTAGATAAGGTGGAGCTACACAGTCACCTGACCTGGGTGCTGGATATCCTATCCTGCTGGGATAGACTCCAAAGGGGGAAAGGAGAGAGGCTTGTAGCATGGACATTCAAAGTTTGGGTCCCTGTGAGCTTATTATTGGATTGGTTGAGAGGCATAGCCACTTTCTGGGGGACACAATCAGACCCAGGAGAGGACTCTCTCAGACTTCCTCCCTGAAACCAGGGTCTCATCAGCTGTAAGAATTTCTGCAGAGGGGACTGTCAGCACCACTCAATCTGAACCCACTATTCACCTTGGTGAGAAATAAAATTTGAGTATCCAGTAGTGGCTGAGGGATTAGGCTCTGGAGTAGGGGGCCACAATCCCTGTACTGAGCTACTTCCCAAGAAAACCTTGAGGTATGGGGTCCCACTAATGTTGTATTCCCAACCTGAGCTTCCCTAACCCAACAAGCTTGCAACCTGTAGAGAGATTGGTTGGGTGAAGCCAGTTTGGGCTCACACCATAGTCTTTCTACAAAAGACTCTGGGAAGAGCTGCAAAAGGAAGTGGAGTAGCTGAAAAATGGAGGAAAATCTTATGGAGATTGGAGCTTTTATGGAGCTGCTGTCATCTCTAAGCAGGAGGAAGCTGATCCTTATACACAGGTTAGTCCTTGCCACACTACCTGGACACAGAAAACACAGATATAAACAGCAAAAAGGGCAGTAGCTGCAGACAAGTAGCCCACAGCAGGTTACAAACAACAACTGACACCAAGCTAAGAAGATCTAGAAACAACACAACTGCTAGCTGGTGGCAGACAGCACCAACCCTAGACTCTGCTAGCTACACAAGCAGTGCGCCCAAAGGAGGAGCCTATACACAGACAAAATAGGTAGACAATGAAATGTGTCCCAGATGAATCAACAAGAAAAATCCCATAAAAATTGAATGAGATGGAAGTAACCAAACTACCAGATGCAGAGTTTAAAACAATGATTTTGAGGATGCTCAAGGATCTTAGAAGAAAAATGGATTGACATAATGAGCACCTAAATAAAGAGATAGCAAGCATCAAAAAGTCCATTGAAATCATAAAAAAGGAACCAATCAGAAATGACAAATACAATATCAGAAATAATGACAGCACTAGAAGGAATTAACAGGAGGCTGGATAAAGCAGAAGATTGAATCAGCAATTTAGAGGACAAGATAAACAAAGCACAGAAGCAGAGAAGAAAAAAAAAGAGGCTCAAAGAGTCAGAGGATATTCTAAGAGAGCTCTGTGACAATATGAAGAGAAACAATATCTGTATCATAGGGGTCCCGGAAGGAGAAGAGAATGAACAAGGGATAGAAAACCTGTTAGAAAAAGTGACAAATGAAAACTTCCCTAAATTCATGAAGGAAAAAAAGTCATGCACATTCAAGAAACACAGAGAGTCCCATTAAAGAGGAACCCAATAAAACACACATCAAGACACATCATAATTAAAGTGCCAAGGTTAAGAGACAAAGAAAGAATACTAAAAGCTGCAAGAGAAAAGCAGTTAATTACCTACAGAAGAACCTCCATAAGGGTGACATCTGACTTCTCAACAGAAACACTTGAGGCCAGAAGGGATTGGCAAGAAATATTCAAAGTAATGCAAAAGGAAGAACCTATAACCAAAACTACTTTAACCAGCAAGGTTATCATTTAAAATTGAAGGAGAAATAAAAACCATACTAGACAAAAAACAAAACAAAACAAACAAAAAAAAACACCACAAAAAACTCAAAGAATTCATTAGAACCAAACCAGTACTGCAAGAAATGTTAAGAGGCCTGCTGTAAAAATAGGTAAGAGAAAAAAAATCTAGAAAAAGAGAATTGTAGATTTAAAGAATAAAATGGCAATAAACAACTACATATCAACAATAACCTTAAATGTAAATGCATTAAATGCTAAAATCAAAAGACATAGGGTACCTGCATGGATAGGAAAGGGGAACTGTACATATGCTGTCTACAAGAGACACACCTCAGAACAAAAGATACACATAGACTGAAAATGAACAGACGGAAAAAGTATTTCATGCAAATGAAAATGAAAAAAAAAAGCTGTGGTAGCAATAGTTATATCTGACAAATGAGACTTTAAAACAGAGGCTATAGTAAGGGATAAAGAATGTCACTACATAATGATAAAGGGAGCAATGCAACAGGAGGATATAATGATTGTAAATATCTATGCATCTAATATAGGAACACCTAAATACATAAAGCAGATTCTGATGGACATAAAGGGTGAGATCAACAGCAATACTATAATAGTAGGAGATTTTAATACCCCACTAACATCAATGGATAGATCCTGCAAACAGAATATAATAAAGAAACAGTGGCCTTAAATGACACACTAGATCAACAGGATTTAATAGATATCTTCGGAACCTTTACCCTAAAGCAGCAGAATATACATTCTTTTCAAGTGCTCATGGTACATTGTCTAGGATAAACCACATGTTAGGACAAAATGAGCCTCAATAATTTTAAGAAGATTGAAATCATATCAAACATCTTCTCTGATCACAATGGCATGAAATTAGAAATAAACTACAATAAAAAATTGAAAAACATGCAAACACTTGGAGCCTAAATAGCATGTTATTAAATAATAAATGTGTTAACAATGAGATCAAGAAAGAAATGAAAAAATTCCCTGAAAGAAATGAAAATAAAAATAAACATACAACAACTCAAAATTTAAGGGACGCAGCAAAAGCAGTCCTGAGAGGGAAGTTTATAGCATTACAGGCATAATTAAGAAGAAAAGCTCAAAAGACAACTTAATGCTGCATCTAAAAGAATTAGAAAAAGAACAACAAATAAAGCCCAGAGAGCTCCACCAAGAACACAATAAAACCAAACTTAAACTGTGACAACAAAGGAAAAAAAGGGGGGAGAGAATGGAGATTAACAGTAGCAAAGGACGATGAAGTGCAGAAATACTTATAAGATAGGGTACTACAATGAATATGGTAGGTACCCTTTTCATTACTTAATGGTAACCACCCTAGAAAAAACCACCACAAAAACACTTGACTTAAAAAAGGTAGCAACAGAGGAAAGAAGTATGGAACACAAACAAACAAAAACAAATGATAGAAAAACAAAAGAGAAGAATCAAACTAGATACAAAACTAACAGAAAGCAATTTATAAAATGGCAGTAGGGAACCCACAAGTGTCAATAATTACACTAAATGTAAATGGATTAAACTTACCAATAAAAAGACACAGAGTAGCAGAATGGATTAAAAAAGAAAATCCAACTATATGCTGCCTACAAGAAACACATCTAAGTAACAAGGATAAAAACAAATTCAAAGTGAAAGGCTGGAAAACAATACTCCAAGCAAACAACACCCAAAAAAAAGCAGGTGTAGCAATACTCATATCTGATAATGCTGACTACAAGACAGAAAAAGTACTCAGAGACAAAAATGGTCATTTCATAATGATTAAGGGGACACTGAATCAAGAAGACATAACAATCCTTAATATATATGCACCAAACCAAGGAGCACCAAAATATATAAGACAGCTACTTATTGACCTTAAAACAAAAACTAACAAAAATACAATCATACTTGGAGACCTCAATACTCCGCTGACGGCTCTAGATCGGTCATCCAAACAGAGAATCAATAAAGATATAGTGGCCTTAAACGAAATACTAGAACACCTGGATATGATAGACATCTACAGGACACTTCATCCTAAAGCGACAGAGTATACATTTTTCTCCAGTGTACATGGAACATTCTCAAGAATTGACCATATGTTGGGCCACAAAGACAATATCAGCAAATTTAGAAAAATTGAAATTGTACCAAGCTTATTTTCTGATCATAAAGCCTTGAAACTAGAATTCAACTGCAAAAAAGAGGGGGAAAAACCCACAAAAATGTGGAAACTAAACAACATACTTCTAAAAAATGAATGGGTCAAAGAAGAAATAAGCGCAGAGATCAAAAGATATATACAGACAAATGAAAATGAAAATACGACATATCAGAATCTCTGGGATGCAGCAAAAGCAGTAATAAGAGGAAAGTTCATATCACTTCAGGCCTATATGAACAAACAAGAGAGAGCCAAAGTAAACCACTTAACTTCACACCTTAAGGAACTAGAAAAAGAAGAACAAAGACAACCCAAAACCAGCCGAAGAAAGGAGATAATAAAAATCAGAGCAGAAATAAATGAAATAGAGAACAGAAAAAATATAGAAAAAATCAATAAAACAAGGAGCTGGTTCTTTGAAAAGATCAACAAAATTGACAAACCCTTGGCAAGACTCACCAAGAAAAAAAGGCACAGGACTCAAATAAATAAAATCCAAAATGAAAGAGGAGAGATCACCACAGACATCATAGATATACAAAGAATTATTGTAGAATACTATGAAAAATTACATGCCACCAAATACAACAATCTAGAAGAAATGGATAAATTCCTAGAACAATACAACCTTCCTAGACTGAGTCATGAAGAAGCAGAAAGCCTAAACAGACCAATCAGCAGGGAGGAAATAGAAAAAACTATTAAAAACCTCCCCAAAAATAAAAGTCCAGGCCCAGACGGTTATACTAGTGAATTCTATCAAACATTCAAAGAAGACTTGGTTCCTATTCTACTCAAAGTCTTCCAAAAAATTGAAGAAGAAGCAATACTTCCAAACACATTTTATGAGGCCAACATAACCCTCATACCAAAACCTGGCAAGGATGGCACAAAGAAAGAAAACTACAGACCAATATCTCTAATGAATACAGATGCTAAAATTCTAAACAAAGTACTGGCAAACCGAATACAACAACATATTAAAAAAATAATACATCATGATCAAGTGGGATTCATCCCAGAATCTCAAGGATGGTTCAACATACGCAAAACGGTTAACGTAATACACCATATCAACAAAACAAAGAACAAAAACCACATGATCTTATCAATAGATGCAGAAAAGGCTTTTGATAAAATACAACACAATTTTATGTTTAAGACTCTCAACAAAATGGGTATAGAAGGAAAATATCTCAACATAATAAAGGCCATATATGATAAACCATCAGCCAACATCATTTTAAACGGCATAAAACTGAGGACTTTCTACCTTAAATCAGGAACAAGACAGGGTTGTCCACTCTCTCCACTCTTATTTAACGTGGTGCTAGAAGTTCTGGCCAGAGCAATCAGACAAGACAAAGAAATAAAAGGCATCCATATCGGAAAAGAAGAAGTAAAGGTATCACTTTTTGCTGATGATATGATCCTATACATCGAAAACCCGAAGGACTCCACAAAAAGATTATTAGAAACAATAAACCAATACAGTAAGGTCGCAGGATACAAAATTAACATACAGAAGTCCATAGCCTTTCTCTATGCCAACAATGAAATATTAGAAAACGAACTCAAAAAAATAATCCCCTTCACGATTGCAACAAAAAAAATAAAATACCTAGGAATAAACATAACAAAGAATGTAAAGGACCTATATAATGAAAATTACAAAGCATTGTTAAGGGAAATCGAAAAAGATACAATGAGATGGAAAAATATTCCTTGTTCTTGGATAGGAAGAATAAATATAATCAAAATGGCCATATTACCCAAAGCAATATACAGATTTAATGCAATTCCCATCAAAATCCCTATGAGATTTTTTAAAGAAATGGAACAAAAAATCATCAGATTTATATGGAACTATAAAAAACCCCGAATAGCCAAAACAATCCTAAGGAAAAAGAATGAAGCTGGGGGCATTACAATACCTGACTTTAAACTATATTATAGGGCCACGATAATCAAAACAGCATGGTATTGGCAGAAAAATAGACACTCAGACCAATGGAACAGAATAGAAAGCCCAGAAATAAAACCACATATATATGGTCAAATAATCTTTGATAAAGGGGCCAACAACACACAATGGAGAAAAGCCTCTTCAACAAATGGTTTTGGGAAAACTGGAAAGCCACAGGCAAAAGAATGAAACTCGACTACAGCCTGTCCCCATGTACTAAAATTAATTCAAAATGGATCAAAGACCTAAATATAAGACCTGAAACAATAAAGTACATAGAAGAAGACATAGGTACTAAACTCATGGACCTGGGTTTTAAAGAACATTTTATGAACTTGACTCCAATGGCAAGAGAAGTGAAGGCAAAGATAAATGAATGGGACTACATCAGAATAAAAAGTTTTTGTTCAGCAAGAAAAACTGATATAAAAATAAACAGACAGCCAACTAAATGGGAAATGATATTTTCAAACAACAGCTCAGATAAGGGCCTAATTTCCAAAATTTACAAAGAACTCATAAAACTCAACAACAAACAAACAAACAATCCAATAAAAAAAATGGGAAGAGGACATGAATAGACACTTCTCCCAGGAAGAGATACAAATGGCCAACAGATATATGAAAAGATGCTCAGCTTCATTAGTTATTAGGGAAATGCAAATCAAAACTACAATGAGATACCACCTCACCCCTGTTAGATTAGCTATTATCAACAAGACGGGTAATAGCAAATGTTGGAGAGGCTGTGGAGAAAAAGGAACCCTCATTCACTGTTGGTGGGACTGTAAAGTAGTACAACCATTATGGAGGAAAGTATGGTGGTTCCTCAAAAAACTGCAAATAGAACTACCTTATGACCCAGCAATCCCTCTACTGGGTATATACCCCAAAACCTCAGAAACATTGATACGTGAAGACACATGTAGCCCCATGTTCATTGCAGCACTGTTCACAGTGGCCAAGACATGGAAACAACCAAAAAGCCCTTCAATAGAAGACTGGATAAAGAAGATGTGGCACATATACACTATGGAATACTACTCAGCCATAAGAAATGATGACATCAGATCATTTACAGCAAAATGGTGGGATCTTGATAACATTATAAGGAGTGAAATAAGTAAATCAGAAAAAAACAAGAACTACATGATTCCATACATTGGTGGAACATATAAATGAGACTAAGAGGCATGGACAAGAGTGTGGTTGTTACCAGGGGTGGGGGGAGGTTGGACAGGGGGAGAGTTAGGGGGAGGGGGAGGGGCACAGAGAACTAGATAGAGGGTGGCGAAGGACAATCTGACTTTGGGCGAGGGGTATGCAACATAATTTAATGACAAAATAACCTAGACATGTTTTCTTTGAATATATGTACCCTGATTTATTAATGTCATCCCATTACCATTAATAAAAATTTATTAAAAAAAAAAAAAAAAAGCCCAGAGAAAGTGGAAGGAAGGAAATAATAAAGATCAGAGTAGAAATAAATGACATAAAGTGTATAAAAACAGTACAGAAGATCAATGAAACCAAGAGCTGGTTCTTTGCAAAGGTAAACAAGATTGATGAACCTTTAACCAGACTCATCAAGAAAAAAAGAGAGAAAACTCAAATAAATAAAATTAGAAATGAAAGTAGAGAAGTAACAACTGACACTGCAAAAATACAAAGGTTTGTAAGAAAATTCTATGAAGATCTGTATGCCAAAAATTGGACAACCTAGGTGAAATGGATAAACTCATAGAAACATATAATCTTCCAAAACTCAATATGGAAGAATCAGAAAACCTAAACAGATTGATTACAACAAATGAGATTGAAACAGTTATCAAAAAACTCCAAGCAAATAAAAGTCCTGGACCAGATGGCTTCACAGCCAAATTTTATCAAATATTCAAAGAAGAACTAACACTTGTCCTTCTGAAGCTATTTCAAAAAATTCAAGAGAAGGAAAGACTTCCAAGCTCCTTTTATGAGGCAAGTATAATCCTCATTCCAAAACCAGGTAAAGACACTACAAAAAAGAAAACTATAGGCCAATATCCCTGATGAACTTAGATGCTAAAATTCTCAACAAAATATTAGCAAACCAGATCCAGCAATACATGAAAAAATCACCCATCATAATCTAGTGGGATTTATTCAGGGGAGGCAAGGCTGGTATAATATTTGCAAATCAATCAATGAGATTCATCACATAAACAAAAGGAAAGAGAAAAATCACATGATATTACCAATAGATGCAGAAAAAGCATTTGATAAAATCCAGCACCCATTTATGATCAAAACTCTCAGCAAAATGGAAATACAGAGAACATACCTCAACATTGTGAAGGCCACTTATGACAAACCCACAGCCAACATTGTACTCCGTGGGCAAAAATTAAAAGCAATTTCTTTAAGATCAGGAACAAGGCAGGGGTGCCATCTTTCACCACTCTTATTCAGCATGGTTCTGGAAGTCCTAGCCACAGCAATCACACAAGAAGAAGAAATAAAAGTCATCCAAATTGGAAAAGAGAAGTAAAACTATCATTATTTGCTGATGAAATGATACTGTACTTAGAAAATCTTAAGTCTCAGCCAAGAAACGGCTAGATCTGATAAATGAATTCGGCAAGGTTGGGAGGATATAAAATTAATATTCAGAAATCAGTGACATTTTTATACACCGACAATAAACTGTCTGAAAAAGAAATTAAGGAAACAATCCCCTTCACTATTGCAACAACAAAAAAAATAAAGTACCTAGGAGTAAATTTAACCAAGGAGGTAAAAGACTTGTACTCAGAAAATTATAAAACATTAATAAAAGAAATCAAGTTAGATACATACAAGTGGAGCATATGTCGTGTTCATGGATAGGAAGAATAAACATCATTAAAATGTCTATATTACCCAACACAATTTATAAATTCAATGCAATTCCTATTAAAATACCAATGGCATACTTCAAAGACATAGAACAAATATTCCAAACATTTATATGAAACCAAAAAGAACACAAATAGCCTCAGCGATCTTGAAAAAGAAGAATAAAGTGGGAGGTATCACACTTCCTTATATCAAGTTATACTACAAGGCCATTGTACTCAGAACAGCCTGGTATTGGCATAAGAACAGGCATATAGATCAATGGAACAGAACAGAGAACCCAGAAATAAACCCACGCCTTTATGGTCAATTGATATTTAACAAAGGAGGCAAGAGCATACAATGGAGTAAAGACAGTCTCTTTAATAAATGGTGTTGGGAACATTGGACAGGTACATGCAAAAAATGAAACTAGACTGCCAACTCACACCATTCACAAAAATAAACTTAAAATGGATAAAAGAGTGAAATGTAAGTTGTGAAACCATAAACATCTTTGGAGAAAACATAGGCAGCAAACACTCCGATATCTCTCGTAGCAATATTTTTACTGATTTTTCCCAACAAACGAGAAATTAAAGACAGGATGAACAAATGGGACTATATCAAACTAAAAAGCTTTTGCACAGCAAAAGACATCATTAACAAATTAAAAAGACACCCCACACAATGGGAGAACATATTTGCCAATATGTCTGATAACGGGTTAATTACCAAAATTTATACAGAGCTTCTAAAACTCAACACCAGGAAGGTAGACAATCCAATTTAAAAATGGGCAAAAGTACTAAACAGACACTTTTCTAAAGACGACATACAGATGGCCAATAGGGAGATGAAAAAAATGTTCAACATCACTAATAATCAGAGAAATGCAAATTAAAACCACAATGAGATACCACCTCACACCTGTCAGAATGGAGCTCATTAACAAAACAACACATAATAAGTGCTGGCAAGGGTGTGGAGGAAAGGGAACCCTCCTGCACTGCTGGTGGGAATGCAGACTGGTGCAGCAACTGTGGAGAACTGTATGGAGTTTCCTCAAAAAATTAAAAATCTAACTGCCCTCTGACCCAGCTATCCCACTATTAGGAATATATCCTATGAATACCATATCACTGATTCAAAAGAAGATATGCACCCCCATGTTTATTGAAGCATTGTTTACAATAGCTAAGATCTGGAAACAGCCGAAGTTTCCGTCAGTGGACAAGTGGACTAAAAATCTGTGGTACATATACACGACGAAATATTGCGTGGCTGTGAAAAAAAAGGAAATCTTACCTTTTGTAACAGCATGGATGAACCTGAAGCTTATTATGCTAAGTGAAATACACCAGGCAGAGAAAAACAGATATCATTTTATCTCACTTCTATGTGGAATCTAAGGAACAAAATGAACTGAGGAATGAAATAGAGGCAGAGGTGGGGTCACAGGGACCAGGGGGATGCTGTCAGAGGGAAGTGGGATGAGGTAATGAGATCAGAGAAGTTGAAGGGATTTGTGAAATTATATATACTTAACACAGAGATACAGATAGCAGAACAGCAGGTCCCAGAGGGAAAGGGGGCAGGAGTTGGGGGAAGGGGGACAAAGGGGGTACAGATAGAGACATGGGGGGATGGGGAGAGGAAGTTGTATTCAGTGGCACGCTTGAATCTGTATTAACACAATACATTAAAATTAATTTTAAAAAATGAAATAAAATCCAAGGAGTGAAAAACAAACCATGAAATCCTCCCCCAAAATAAATAAAAATAATTAAAAAAAAGAAAATGATAGCACATATATATCACTTACATACACTACATGTCACATATAGATACGATAAATATAAATACATGTGTGTGTGCCGTACTGTCCCCTACAGTACTGTTGTGTGCCTGCAGCAATTGTATCATTCAAGTTTCCATGTCTTTAAAGATAATATAGGTTAATGCACACAAATCCTCAGTGCAGATATGAAGAGGTCTTAGACTCTGGAACTGTAAAGCTGATGCATCAGCTTTATTAGGAAACGTAGGCAAAGTCCTCAGCCCAGTACCACATGTTCACCAAAATGACCAGCATTGTTATGAAAGATATTTTATGCACTACTCTGGCTTCAGAGCCATTCTGGCATCAAGTGGCTTAAAATAGTTAACTGTTTCTAGAGTGTCCATGAGTTCACAGATGTAGTTCAATGGGAACCGGCAGGATCACGGGAGGAGTGTGACAACGCTACATCAGCTCAACCCTGGATTCTTATGTTTCTTTAAGGAAGAAACAATGGAAACCAGTTTTCTGGGCTCATTTTCTACTTCTGCCACAGTGAGTCAGTGTGGTGTGGCTCGGGCATGGGGGAGAAATGATCGCTCCATGCCCATCACAATCTAACCAGACAGAAGTAGAGACTTCGCTCTTCATGTTCACTGCTGCATCTCAGTCCTTAGTAGAAGTCCCAATACACACTCGATGATCAATCAATAATGATGAATGAGGCCCTGGCCGGTTGGCTCAGCGGTGGAGCGTCGGCCTAGCATGCGGGGGACCCGGGTTCGATTCCCGGCCAGGGCGCATAGGAGAGGCGCTCATTTGCTTCTCTACCCCCCTCCTTCCTCTCTGTCTCTCTCTTCCCCTCCCGCAGCCAAGGCTCCATTGGAGCAAAGATGGCCTGGGCGCTGGGGATGGCTCCTTGGCCTCTGCCCCAGGCGCTAGAGTGGCTCTGGTCGCTGTGGGGCGACGCCCCGAGGGGCAGAGCGTCGTCCCTGGTGGGCGTGCCGGGTGGATCCCGGTCGGGCGCATGCGGGAGTCTGTCTGACTGTCTCTCCCCGTTTCCAGCTTCAGAAAAATACAAAATAATAATAATAATAATAATAATAATAATAATGATGAAGAATGAAACTGAATGCACTCTTGTTTTTCTTTTCAATGAAGACTTCTTGGCTGCTTTTGGATCAGTGTTTTCCTGGATCCAGACTGGGGTACAGCAAAGACATTTACATACACTGGTATGAGAAATCCACAGAATTGAGTTAAAAATTCTGTTTTCCTGGAGAATCACTGTGTGAGACGTGATGATCCTGGTCATCCTTTCCAGGTTGCAGAGTCCCAAACCTCCTTCCTCCCCAGAAGACAGGAAGCAGCATGGGGCCCAAGAACCAGAGCAGCGTGTCCGAGTTCCTCCTCCTGGGGCTCCCCATGCTGCCAGGGCAGGAGCGCGGGTTCTTCACCCTGTTCCTGGGCATGTACCCGACCACGGTGCTGGGAAACCTGCTCATCATCCTGCTCATCAGGCTGAACTCCCGCCTGCACACGCCCATGTACTTCTTCCTCAGCCACTTGGCCCTCACTGACATTTCTCTGTCATCCGTCATTGTCCCGAAGATGCTCACGAACATGCAGACTCGGCAACAATCCATCCCCTATGTGGGATGCATTGCTCAGGTGTATTGTTTCATACCTTTTGGTGTTCTTGACAATCTTCTTTTGACAGCAATGGCATATGACAGGTACATGGCCATCTGTCACCCTCTACACTACACCGTGATCATGATTGAGGGGCTCTGTGCAGTGCTGGTGGCTGGCTCCTGGATTTTGTCCTGTGTCAGTGCCCTGTTGCACACCCTCCTCTTGGTCCAACGGTCCTTCTGTGCCGAACACATTATTGCCCACTTTTTCTGTAGCCTCCCCATTCTGCTCAAGCTGTCCTATTCAACCACCACTGTCAACAACCTTGTCATGTTCACTGCTAGACCCATGGTTGTTATTTTTCCATTTAGTGGCATCCTGGTCTCTTATGTCCACATTGCAGCCTCTATCCTGAGAGTCCCCTCTACCAAAGGAATCTACAAAGCCTTGTCCACTGTGGATTCCATCTCTATGTGGCGTCTCTCTTTTACGGGACAATTATAGCTCTGTACTTTTCCTCCTTATCGAACAACTCCAATGACAAGGCATGATTCCCTCTCCGAGGTACACAGTAGTGACCCCATGTTAAACCCCTTCATTTACAGCCTAAGAAACAGAGACATGAAATTAGCTCTGGGGACTCTTTTCAGAAACAATATCTTTTTTTGCCAAATGAGAATGATCTAATCGTGTTCTTATTTCACTCTTTGGTTCGTTCATCAGGAGAACCTTCACTGACACACACCTGCTGTGACCGTGAGTGCCCTCCACACCTGGTCTCCCGATATCTCTAAATCACCACAGACCACCCCTCCTCACCCGCCCGGCCAGCTCCAGGAGCCCCGTTAGCGATCCTGCCACAGGCTGGGCAGCCTCTCACCTCAGAGCATTTCTAGCTGCTGATTTTCACGCTTGGAATGTTTTCCCCAGGTTTCCCAATGGCTCCCTTTCCTGTCCTCACTCAGGTCTTTCTTGGGATGTTGTCTTTCCAAGGAGCCATACAAAATGAGATCCTGAAAAGTGGCGTTTTGTACAACCCATGTCTCTAAGTAGCCTGCCAGTCTGCTTATTCAATCTAATCCCTTTTCCCGTTGTCATATCTGTTGCCCATTTATTCTTTCATGATCCAAAAGATGGCATTGCCACAACACACATTCATCTCAGAGTCTTCCAACTCCTTATTAGTCAGGCACGGATTGATCAGCCTAAATAGTTTGCACTATAGTCCTGACTTCCTGCGGAGAGATGGAAGACTTGCTAAGATCACAGGGCACACCAACCATCTTTCTCCAAAGGAAAGTGACACCAGCATTGTATGCTTTTTTATAAAAGAGAAACCAGTGTTGCTTCAGGCTAAGGTTAGAGGCATGAACCGTGGCTATACCTTCTCACATCCTGAGTTTTTGACTCCTCGGTGGCAGATGGTCAGAACTCTCAAGTGTGTTCCGGTAACTCACTCCGTCTATAAGGAAATGGACAACTGGACTCCCAACCAGAGCCAGTTTACGTCTTGTGCAATGTTGTTTTGATAGGTTAGAAAAACCCTCCTCTAAACAGACAATATGGCTTTTGATGGTAACTCAGTTTCTGTCTGTTGAAGTAAATGAGATGGAAATCCTCTCCTTGTATCCTCTTTTGTTTCTACTGCTGTCCAGAGCTACAGATACTCAGTAAAGTTAGTTTATTCAAGTCTTAGTTTATAGTGAAGTGTTAGTCTATGCTTAGTTTAGTAACATCTAGGACACTTACCTTTTTAATGTAGAAGATAGTTAATACAGTGCTATTCATGGTTTGCTAAAATCTAAATAAATTTTAGTTTGGTTGAGCCTGTGACGAGAACTTAAAAAGAAAGAACATTCTAGGAAGACTGTAATTTTTGCCTCTATGTTGGATTTTGTGGTGAGATAGGCTATATCTGTCTGATTAATTTCAGTCTGGGCAGTGGCTGTGGTCTTGTCCCCAAACTGGGAGCTCCACCTCTAATAGGAAGAGCTAAATTCTTGAATTCATAACTCATGCACGTAAAGATATTTACTGAATGGCTACTCTGTGCCATGCAATTTTTTAAGATTGATGAATATGAGGGTTTTTTTTTAAAAAAGAGACCCCAAATCTGAGGGAGGAGAAACCAGAAGAATAAGGAAGAGGGGGACTTATAATGTCGGGGATCTTACACTCAAGCCAGTGACCTGAGAGAGCTAGAGCAGACTAAGATAAGTTTGAAAAATAACAACCCACAGCTGGCCCTTGCTTGCTATCAGTTCCTTGAAATACACTTGCAGCAACAGCAAGAAGATGAGTAATAATATGATTATCAAGAACTGACCCTCCAGTCTTACTCCCACCGCTTTCCTAGACACAAAAGTCACATAGGTTTGCAAACAAAGAAGTCATAGAAATCAGGCATTTCTCACGTGAACGCTAAAGCTGTAAAGGTGTATAAAATGTAAACAAATCTAACTTCAGGCAGCTGGTGTCTACTACCCCACCCTCTCTGTTGGCTACAAATAAATCTTTCTTCCTCCTGGTCTGGATGTCTTATCTTCAGTTTACAGCTAATTTCTGATAAAATCTGCCCCCATGGATGGTTAGGGTCCAGCCCCTGCCTCCACTCATCATGCTCCCTTCTCTCCACACCAGTTTTTAATCATCTAACGCGGCACAAGCTTCACTAATTTCCTCTACTGTCATTGTTTCTTTACTGGAATTTCAGCTCCAAACAAAATAGGTTTTTATAAATTCCAAGTTATGTTGGTAGGCAAAAACTGTTGTGAATAAAGGAAGCCTGGTAAGGAGGAGTGAGATGTATCAAACAGGAGGAGATCTTACCATTTCAGCAACACGGGGGGACTAGGGGGCATTATGCTAAGTGAAAGTCAAGCAGGGTATGACAAATACCATACGATGTCACTTATATGTGGAATCTAAAAACAAAACAGAAACAGATTCACAGATACAGAGAACAGACTGATGGTTGCCAGATGGGAGGGGTGTTGGGGGATGATGAAACTGTGAGGGGATTAGGAAGTGTTGATTGGCAGTTACAAAATAGTCACAGGGGTGTAAATACAGCACATGGAATATGGTCTATAATACTGTAATAACTATGTATGGCGTCCGCAGTATTTCAGTCATCAGGGCCATCACTTTGTAACTTATATAAATGTCTAACCACAAAGCCGTTCACCTGAAACTATTATAATATTGAATGTCAACAATGACTGAAAAACAGGGGAGAGCAAGGGTGTTGGGGGCAGGGTTTAAAATTTACATTTTGTACGGCTCCTTGGAAAGACAACATCCCAAGGAAGACCTCAGTGAGGACAGGAAAGGGAGCCATAGGGAAACCTGGGGAAAACATTCCAAGCGTGAAAATCAGCAGCTAGAAATGCTCTGAGGTGAGAGGCTGCCCAGCCTGTGGCAGGATCGCTAACGGGGCTCCTGGAGCTGGCCGGGCAGGTGAGGAGGGGTGGTCTGTGGTGATTTAGAGATACCGGGAGACCAGGTGTGGAGGGCACTCACGGTCACAGCAGGTGTGTGTCAGTGAAGGTTCTCCTGATGAACGAACCAGAGAGTGTGCATGCATGTGTGTGTGAGTGTGTGCACGCGTGTAAACAGAGAGAGGTTTACTTAAGGAATTGGCTCTGCACTGTGGAGGCTGGCAGTCCAACCTCTGCAGGGAGACCGGCAGATTGGAAACCCAGGAAGGTTGCTCCCTTTGGAGCAAGTCAGTCTCTATTAAAGGCCCTCTGTTGATTGGGTGATGTCCTTCTACACTGTGGAGAGCAATCACCTTTACTCAGAGTCTGCTAATTGCAATGTTAATCCCATTCAAAAAAAAATCTTCATAGAAACATGTAGGGTGACATTTGACCAAATATCTGGATAAGCCAAGTTATTCCATAAAATTCACCATCATAGTACAGTTTCTGGTTTTCAGACTGAATGATTTGGGAATCCACTGGAGGTATTCAATAGAGGAATAAATAATATAATGACTTTGTTACTGCTTCATTAAAAACACCCAGATTTGTTTGAGGTATACGTGACATACAGTAAACTTCATGTATTTAAAGTATACGGTGTGAATAGTTGTGAAACATGAATACACTCATAAACCATCACAACAAGCTGTCGAGTTCATGAAGTTTCCCCATCCGTCCTGCTGCTCCCTCCTTCCTCCTCCCATCTGTCCCCCAGGGGAACCACTGATCCCTCTCTGTCACATAGACTCATCTGCATCTTCTAGAATTCCATCAAATGGAATCATACAGATTATATTCTTTTCTTACTGCCTTCTTTCATGCAACATAAGCATTTTGATATTCATCTCTGTTGTATTATATATAAACAGAGCTTACATTTTTTGCTCAGTAGTTCATGATTCCTAAGTGGAACTCCCTTGTATAGATAAACTACAGCTTTTTTGCACATTCTTCTGTTGATGGACCTGGGGATATTTCCTAGCTCCCAGACTGACATTAGTATCACCCAGCGCTATTTGTCATTTATCTACCATTTATTTTGCAATAAATTTTTTCGGCACCCCCTACTTGCATGTGCGTTCTCCAAAGGGAATTTCTGTTTATTTTATTCACTGCTATACTCCAGAGTATACATCACTATCTTACTTTTTTGAGAACCTTAATAATTACATAAGAGAATGAATGAACGAACAAACAATGAACTCACTCAACAGTACCAAGTGCCTAGTTGAGTCCTAGATAATCCCTAGTGATACACGGACATTGTCAAGAACGCTGAACACTGTTTACACTTTCATTATGTGCTCATTTAATCATCACTCAAACTCACACGAAGACTACTATCATTATTTTTACTTTGAAGAACTGAGTCTTGGAGATCTTTGATAAATTGCTCAGGTGCACTCCCCTAGTACAGGGCAAGACCAGTGTCTTTTTCTCCAGCGTGTACAGAATCAGTTCCCTTACTGCTGAACAAGAACAGAGCCTGCCCCACAGGGCCCCCCCGAGGAGTGGGGAGACCAGTACATTTGAAGGGGCGTTGTGTTCTAATGGAGGTCCGCGTGGTGTTGTGGGAGCCTGCTGGAACCTGAACACTGCCTGGGCCACACACCCTGCTGGGCGGTGAAGCTGAACTCGTGACACAGAGCCCACAGCCCCTGGCGAACCTCCATTCCCCATCAGGAATTGAACCGAACCCCGAGGAATCACAGGCGTTAAGGACACTTTCTCCTATGATGTCAGCTGCAGCTCAGCCCTCTGGACCCAAACACATTCCTCACAAGGGGCCAGGGGGATGCTGGGCAATTATTGATGGCGACTCTATTCAGGGACTTGCGGCTGTTTCCCACTGGGGACTCTTTCTGATGAGTAAAAGGAAATCTTCCGCCCTCTCTTTAGAAGCTGGTGGACAGAGGTGACAGTCTGTAAAGGTCCTTGGGACACCAAGGTTTGCTCTTCTTCCTTTATTCCTGGGTCATCTGCACAGAAAGGGAGCATCCTGGTAACAGCACGAAGCCCAAGGCATCAGAACTCATAGCTCCGGTATAGGTCAGAGGGGCACAGTAATCTGCATAGTTGAGTATGTGTGTGCATATTGTGTTGTGCGGCTTTGTGTGTGTGTGTCTGATTCACACCCTGAATGCCTCCACTATTGTACATGTAAGTCAGGGATGGCTGGAAATGTCCTCAGTGACGTGGCCCTTGTTCCCCTTGTGTTCAGTGCCTCTGTGCAACATGTCAGGCCTTGTGCATCACTTGTGACGTGAATACGTGTGACTGCTGTGACCGCAGTGTGTGTGGTTGAGGGTGCTTGATAGTTTCATATGTACACTGTGTGCAACACGTGAGGGTGTCTCTGTGTGAGTTGTGAATAGGTTTGTGTGAGGCTGACTCACACTGACTGCATTTACCAGGCTTGAGTACAAGCTAGAGAAGTCTGTAAGCCTCCCTTTGGCAAGTGTGTGGCTGTGATAGTGTGTGAGTGCTTCTGTATGTAACAAACTTACACCTTGACATCCTTCAAATAGAAGACGTGTAGGTTGGAGACTTAAAGCCGAGATTTAAAAAGCCAAAATAATCTTGCTTGGAAACATTCAGACTCTTTACTTGCTACGGACCGCGATCCACTCGGGCAGCTCCTCTGGTTGAAGCCCAATTTTAGGAAACTTCGGGTCCATTTTCCAGTGATTTGAACTATAATAGCTGGGACCCTGGAAGTCCAATACTTTTGACACCAGCCTCAATTTTGTTAACCTGGTTTAGAATTGAAATGTTTGTTTCTAATATCACATAGGTCTACACTGAACTGTCTTTGTCCCACTTACTAGCTTTGTGGCATCGGCTCTGGCCTCTGATGCTCAGCAGCCTCCACTGTCAAATGGGATTTGTGATCAGCAAGGTAGACTCTTGTCTGTAAGACGCTTCAGTTCCAAGCATGTCATGAGCACTTAGAAATTGGAGTCTTGCAGAGGCAGAGACAGCCGAGTCTCCATTTCCTTACAGCATAATATTTGGTAAAAGACATGAGAATTCAGCCCATCCAAAGACTCCTTCCCGAACCTCCAGGTCGCGGGTCTCCCCTGTGTTACTGAGCATGTCCCCAGCCACCCCTTACACTTCACACTGGGTCTGCTCAGGACTCGTCTGAGATCCTAGCCACCCATGGGCCACTCCCTGATCAGATATTCACACAGCAATGTTAATGTCCACTTCCTCTCCTAAGCATATGGGTATTTTGAGATCTAACTTTTAACTATTCTACCTCCCACAGGGAGAAAGGAAGAAATCTTCTCCTAGTGAAGAGATGATCAGAAAATACACCTTTGAGACCAGGTTCCACTATGCAATCATCATGTGAAATCGTGAAAGCCACTTCACTGCTCCCGTTAGTAAATGAAAGAAATCACCGTCTCTCTACTTCCCAGACACAGAATGACACTGATGGACCGAGAGAAACTGAAGGTACACGAAAGCCATTTGCAAACTAACAGGGTATAGACATATGGTTGGCAACAGTCACATGAGCAGAAGGACTCCCTGAAATCCTGAAATAATATTCCTTAAGGTTCTGGTTCTTTTGTCTCATTAAAGAGAGAAAGACCCTGACCAGGTGGTGGGTTACTGGATAGAGCACTGGACTGGGATGCAGAGGACCCAGGTTTGAAACCCTAAGGTCGCTAGCTTGAGCAAGGGCTCATCTGCCTTGAGTGCGGGGTCACTGGCTTAAGTGTGGGATCAGAGACCTAACTCTATGGTCACTGGCTTGAGCCAAAATGTCGCTGGCTTGAATCCCAAGGTTGCTTGCTGGCTTGAGGCCAAGGTAGCTGGTTTAGGCAAGGGGTTACTCGCTCAGCTGTAGCCCCTCCCAGCCACTCAGACCTGTCAAGGCACATATGAGAAAGCAACGAATGAACAATTAAGGTGCTACAACAAAGAATTGATGCCTCTCATCTCTCTCCCTTCCTATCTCTCTGTCTCTATCTGTCCCTCTCTCAGTCTCACTCTTTTTCTCTTCCAAAAAGAAAAAAAGAGAGAGAGAGAGAAAGAGAAAGAAACTGTAGGGTCATAGAAACAAAATTGTAATAAATTTAAGAAACATGAGATAACAATGACTACAGCAGTTACTATTTGATATGAAAGTTCCCACTCCTTCTGTATATGTATACAGTGATACCTTGGTTCTCGAATGCCTTGACTTTCCACCAAATCGGTATTCGACCAGGAAATTCGAGAAAATTTTGTCTTGGAATCCGAACAAATATTTGGAACTCGAACGTCCGAGATTAGCCGAGTTGAGCCGAATGGCGTTCATTCGGCCGAGCGCGCCTTGCCTGCGTCATCAGTGTGAGTCACGCTTTGTCACGCTTTGTGGAGAGAGAGAATCACGTTTTTGTGGAGAGAGTCACGCTTTGTGGTGAGAGTCACACTTTGTGGTGAGACTCACGCTTTGTGGAGAGACTCACGCTTTGTGCACGCTTTGTACACTGAATTTAACCCTTAGACATGGGTCCAAAGAAAGCCAGAAGTGGTAATGCAGACAAAGGTAAGCGGAAAGCTGTGAGAACAACGATTGAGCTGAAAAAAGAAATCATTGCCAAATATGAACAGGGCACACGTGTTTCAGATCTGTCTGCTGAGTATGGCATGCCAAGATCTACTATCTCAACTTTCCTTAAGAATAAAGCTGTTATAAAGGCTGCCAATGTTGCCAAAGGTGTTACATTGTTAACAAAGCAAAGGCCTCAGATAATGGAGGAAATGGAGAAGCTGCTTATTTTCATTAAAGAAAAAGAGTTAGCAGGTGACAGCATCAATGAAGTCGTTATTTGTGAGAAAGCACCAGTAAATAGGCATATTTTGGGGGCTTGGAACAAATTAATCCAGTTTCCATTATTTCCTATGGGTTTCATTGTTTCGGTTCTCGAACAATTTGGTTCTCGACCGTTCTCCCGGAACGAATTATGTTCGAGAACCGAGGTATCACTGTATAATGAAGTTTTAATAACACTAATTGCCTATAACTATTGAAAATCTAATGAGGCAATAATACAAAAATGTATTTGTTGGACATAGCATTCGTTTAATGTGAATTGTTAAAAATGTGAAGAGCAGGACTGGGCAATACTGACGGTCAGTCAGGTAACTAAT
Source organism: Saccopteryx leptura (assembly GCF_036850995.1). NCBI lineage: Eukaryota > Metazoa > Chordata > Mammalia > Chiroptera > Emballonuridae > Saccopteryx > Saccopteryx leptura. Next base: position 12,882,057 of record NC_089504.1, on the reverse strand, counting down.
GCCAGTTCTATGAACTCAGGTGTCGTCCTGCTTAGGAATGATCATTTCTGAGCCACCTGGAGGCAACAGACAGAGGTGGAGACATATGAAGTGAAATAAGGTTTATTTCTTGGCAAAACAGATGAGCACACACAAGACAAGGTCCACCAGGGGATTTCCCCAATGACAGGACATGAGCTTAGAAACTCCGCTTGCAGGGTGAGGCTCAGGTAAGTGAGCACACACTTTACATCAGCTCTTTTGTCCTTTGTGCTGACCATCCCTTAATGCTGTTGGTATTGTATTCCTACATTTGATTTTGGCTTTATTTGGATAGTTAGCCTGCCATATAAATAATGGCTAAAATGTTGTGTGTTTATTGTATACAGGACACTGTCCTGAGATTTTTTTTTTTTTTTTTGTATTTTTCTGAAGCCGAAAACAGGGAGAGACAGTCAGACAGACTCCCGCATGCGCCCGACTGGGATCCACCTGGCACGCCCACCAGGGGCGATGCTCTGCCCACCAGGAGGCGATGCTCTGCCCCTCGGGGCATCGCTCTGTCGTGACCAGAGCCACTCTAGCGCCTGGGGCAGAGGCCAAGGAGCCATCCCCAGCGCCCGGACCATCTTCACTCCAATGGAGCCTTGGCTGCGGGAGGGGAAGAGAGAGACAGAGAGGAAGGAGAGGGGGAGGGGTGGAGAAGCAGATGGGCGCTTCTCCTGTGTGCCCTGGCCGGGAATCAAACCCGGGACTTCTGTACGCCAGGCCGACGCTCTACCACTGAGCCAACCGGCCAGGGCCTGCCTGTCCTGAGATTTTAATGTGTTGAATTAAAATCCTCTTATTATCTCTAAGAACAGTGGTACTGGCATCTTCACACGACAGCAGTACAACGTGAGGTCCACCAAACGGTGGACCAGGTTGGCAGCACAAGCACGCTGGCGGAAGTTTCTTACCTTCAGTCAGTCCTCCATCAGGTGTTCCCAGAGGGCCAGTGGGCTGAGGGAAGAGTGCCTGTGTATCCCACTAATTCTTGTATCTCCAATTAGTAACATAGGCACAGGGACTTGTATGATTAAAAAATAAGAAGAATAAATTCACTCTGGTTTCATTTGAAAGAATCCATGTTGGGCATTGAGGGTGCGCTGCTTGCTTTGGCAGTGGTGGTCAATGATATAACTTCAAGGAGTGATATATTTTCTTAAGAAAAAGTAGATATATTTGAGTGATATATTTTCTTAAGAAAAAGTAGATATATTTGAGTGATATATTTTCTTAAGAAAAAGTAGAGACCAGAATATGGAGACCATAATAACACATTTAAATCCTCTGGTTTGTCCTTTCATCTCCAGCAGATGGGAAGCAGCATGGGGCTCGAGAACCAGAGCAGCATGTCCGAGTTCCTCCTCCTGGGGCTCCCCATCCAGCCAGGGCAGCAGCGCGGGTTCTTCACCCTGTTCCTGGGCATGTACCTGACCACGGTGCTGGGCAACCTGCTCATCATCCTGCTCATCAGGCTGGACTCCCGCCTGCACACGCCTATGTACTTCTTCCTCAGCCACTTGGCCTTCTCTGACATTTCTCTGTCATCCGTCATTGTCCCGAAGATGCTCATGAACATGCAGACTCGGCAACAATCCATTTCCTATGTGGGATGCATTGCTCAGATGTATTCTTTCATAATTTTTGTTGGTCTTGACAATTTCCTCCTGGTGGCAATGGCATATGACAGGTACGTGGCCATCTGTCACCCTCTACACTACACCACCATCATGAAGGAGGGGCTATGTGTGCTGCTGGTGGCTGGTTCCTGGATTTTATCCTGTGGCAGTGCCCTGTTACACACCCTTCTCTCGGTCCGACTGTCCTTCTGTGCCGACAACACCATCAGCCACTTCTTCTGTGAACTCACTGCACTCTTGAAGCTGAGCTTCTCTGACATCTCCCTCAATGAGCTGGTCCTCCTAACCGAGGGAGGAATCTTTTATTTCCCGGCTTTGTGTATTGTTTTGGGCTCATATATTCGTATAGGGACCATCATCCTGAGGGTCCCTTCCACTGAGAGATTCTTTAAAGCCTTTTCTACCTGTGGCTCCCATCTCTTTGTGGTGTCTTTGTACTATGGTACGCTTGCAGCTGTTTATTTATTGTCCTCATCATGGGATTCCAAAGACATCATTGCTTCGGTCATGTACACGGTAGTTACCCCCATGCTGAACCCCTTCATCTACAGCCTGAGGAACAGAGACATCAAACAGGCCTTGGAAATGTGTGTCAACAGGGTTAACTGTTTTAAGTGGTAATCACTAAATTCTCTTATTGCAGAGAGGAGCAAGTGAGATATACCTCCTAAAATTATTGTATGCTCAACACCTCCATTTAACTTTAATAGAATAAGCATTCTATTTTCATGAATAAATATTGTTAATATGTCAACTCAGTCAAGTTTGCTACCTGGACTGTTAATAATTCTTTACTTCTAAATAATGTTTTGCTTGTTCATCATCTCTTATAATATATATACAAAATCTTATGTAAAACATGTTGCATAATTATAATTATAAATTTTTCTATTTCTTCTTTGAGATATGTCAGGTTTTGCTTATGTATATTTTCACTCTGGGACTGAGGACACACAGATTTAGCACCGTGATTCACTCCTGAAGAACTTGTAAATTTTTTTTAATTGATTTCTTTAGGCTGGCTTACACTGGCTTTAAGCTGATTTAATGTAATTCTTTTCAACTCACATTCAATGACATCATAGTGGTAAACTGCAATCACCCATGGTAAGAATAATTACACTGTGAAAATCGGCTTGTGCTACAAAGCCAGATGTTTTTAATGAAAAGGAGGTTTTTATAAATGCATTTAACAACACACCACTGCATTTATAATTAGGAGTTATATCTAACAAGGGTCTTAATACCTCATCTATTTCTAATATTATTATAGCATTTTATAGCTATAGCTATAAAATGATAGACATATATAGATATAAAGAAACAGAGATACCATAACAGTACAGGTAGTAAAGATGCAGTTTTTCCCTCATTTTAAACTCTTCTAAGTCCTTATAGCTGTGACGTGTTCATTGTTAACAGTGTGACACTGAATTTAGCTCTTTTTATGTAGAGCAACCATTATTCTATTTCTGGAGGGTTTTATCTATGCATATCTAATGCAATCATAATAAAGTTTAATTTATATTTTTCATATTACTATGTTTTTTATTGACTATCTGTTTCCCATTCATTCTTCCATGTCTCATTCTCTTTTGACTAATTATATATACTTTATTCTATTCCCATCTATTAATTTTTTAATCAAACATTATTAATCTTTGCTTTGTGCAATGATTACTTCTTATCTTTCCTATAATTATTAATTATATTTTAATATACAAAACATGGAATTTAGAGTTTTAACCATTGGAGGAATACAATTCAGTAGTATTTGGGACACACATCACCAATTACTCATTCTAGGACCCCTAAAGGAAGCTGTATTGAACATCAATTCAATTGAGTATTTTGCAACTGTGAAAAGATAGGAAAAAAATCTATGAATCAACATGGAGAAATATCAGAATGTATTTCTCATCTCTATCCTTCCTGGTCTGTCTCTGACTCTCTCTCTCTCTCTCTCTCTCTCTCTCTCTCTCTCTCTCTCAAATATATAAAAAATTAGGTCCTGGCCAGTTGGTTTAGAGGTAGAGTGTGAGTTTGGCGTATGTATGTTAAATAGGAAAAAAGCAATGTGTGGAAGAGCACTTGTAGCATGCTACTTTGTCTGTAAAAATGAATGGGAAACAAAATATTCATATGTCTGCTCATGTGACAAACAGGGACACACACACACAAAAAATAAATCAGAAACTAATGAGATATTTTACCTGCAGGAGGTAGGGAAGAGTGATTGGGAGATGAGTATGATTATTTGTATAGTTTTGACTATGTTGTTCTTTGTCCATAAAAAGCAAAATAGAAGAGCCTGACAAGGTGGTGGTGTGGTAGATACAGTATCAACCTGGGATGCTGAGTACCCAGGTTTGAACCCTGAGGTCTCCAGCTTGAGCACAGATTCATCCAATTTGGGCACAGGCTCACTAGTTTGAGTGCTGACTTGAGCCCAAAAGTCGATGTCTTAAAGCCAAGACAGCTGGCTTGAGCCCAAGGTAGCTGGCTCGAGAAAGGAGTCACGGGCTCAGCTGGAGCCCCTGCTCAAGACACATATGAGAAGCAAGCGACTGAACATCTAAGAGTGCTGGAACTATGAGTTGGTGCCTCTCATCTCTATCCCTCCTGGTCTGTCTCTGTCTCTGACTCTCTCTCTCTCTCCCTAAAATATATAAAAAAAATAGGCCCTGGCCAGTTGGTTTAGGGGTAGGGTGTGAGTTCGGCATATGTATGTCCAGGGTTTGATTCTGGTCAGAGCACACAGTAAAATGGACCATCTGCTTCTTTACCCATTCCCCTCCCCCTTCTCTCTCTCTCTCTCTTTCTCTTAAACAGCCACTGCTTGATTAGTTCAAGAGCATTGGCCCCAGATGCTGAAGATGGCTCTGTGGAGCCTTAACTTCAGGTGCTAAAAAAAATAGCTTGGTTACAAGTATGGCCCCAGATGCGCAGAGCATCAGCCCCAGACGGGTGTCACCAGGTGGATACTGGTCAGGGCATAGTCTCTCTAACTCCCCTCCTCTCACTTGAAAAAAGAAGAAGAAAGTAATAAATAAATAATAATAAAAGAGGTGGTAAATAAAGCAGAATAGAATAAGGCAAGACAAATAAACCAAACTACATTTCAAATTAATGCCATAAGTAGACTAAAAATGAAAATAAAATATGTAATCTAAATAATTTTTGAAATTAAAATTATTTCTAATACTCTTACAACAATTAAGAAAAAACAACTAAAATCAAAGTTTTAAGCTGTATTTATCATGCTGTTAACTGTGCTATGAGTTCAAGATTCTGAAACCCTTCCCCAGGCACACAAAGATTCAGCAAATAAGTGACCCTGAGGGAGATGGAGGAAGTCCCCACTCCCGGGGAAGGTGCTGTGCACACGGAGAAGGAGGGGCTGCAAAGAACTCTATGGTGTTAACTTTGAACTGGAGATATCAATTCAAATTCATGGGTTTTAAAATGTGTAATATAAGTAGATAGAAATTTCTATGTTCTATGTCAACATCTACACTGTTCCCATCCCCCATTCTTCCTGTCCAATTCCTGACCCACTTCCTATGGGTCAACATTCCTTTAGTTTTTCACTTTCTAGTTTTTACTTCTTGTGTTTCTCTTATATGCATTTCCCAGTTGGCTTCTCTGAGAAAGTTGAGAATCCTGGAAGAAAATGAACACAGTTTAAGCTTCAAAATGAATAACAATGGTAATGGATTATAGCTCAGAGAGAAAGAATCCATGAGTCCATAATGATATAAATAAATAAATAAAT